>NC_068563.1:20003787-20306818 GCF_022201045.2 Citrus sinensis
TAACTTAATTTTATTTACATGATGACAAATATAGATTTTTCAAAAATAGGAATTGGTTGCCTTATGATGAAATTACATTACTGCCCTTGTGACCTTCTTTTGATATTACGATAATGTCCTTGGTTGCTTATTTATTTACATGATGTATGAAAAAAAAATGAGAACAAAATTCAACTCATACAAAAATTATAATATTAAAATAAATTTAATAATATATACATTTTAAAATATTTTTCATATTTAAAAAATAATTTAGTATTTTACAATCTTATATTATATTAAAATAAATTTTAAATTATTTTCAATATTATATAAAATAATTTTAATATTATTAATACATGAGAAATTATTTTAATATTTTTAAAAATATGAAAATTATTTTAAAATGTATATATTGTTAAATTTATTTTAATATTATTATTTGGGTATGAGTTGAATTTTATTCTCATTTTTTTCATATGGGATGTAAATAAATAAAAAACCAAGGACATTATCGCAATATTAAAAGAAGGTCACAGGGGCTGAAACATAATTTCATTAGAAGGCAACCAATTCCATTAAAGTTAATGGTTTGTCATCTCACTACTTATTTTTTAAAAATCTATCGCCCTTTTAATAATTATCGAAAAATGTGGCACTCAAGTGACATTAACAACAAAAAAAAAAGATTAACAAGGAATTAAGGATAGTGTTCTTAAAATTTAGATTGTAAGATCAAGTGAGTGTTATGTATGGATTTTATAGAAATGAATGTCTTTTTTAATTTTTATTACAATTTAGGTAGATATTTGCTCGTATGAGTCCATAAATTAGGTAAAATCTAATGATTCTTATGTTCAAGATGTGGCAAAGGAAATTCAGATAGCAAGAGATGGGTGAGGGGTTGCTTGTGACACGACTCAAAAATGTATTATTCCCAAGTAGAATAGTTTCTAGTTATAATATAATCTAGTGAGTCCGGGGTCGAACCACATGGAATTTAAAATCTAGTTGACAATTTGTTAAACAAAGAAAATTGATTGCGAGAAAAGAAATCACTAGAAATCAATTTAAAAATATGCTAAGGTTATGGGATCTATTCTCATTTATTCAGATTATAATTTGAATACTCTCTCATTTTTATATTTTACCTCACTTTTACCAGTTAATTATTATATCATTTAATTCTTAACTAACTATGTGTGTGGATAAATATGGAATAAAATATCTAATGTGCCACAACTGTATTAATGTGTCGATATTATGTCAAAATACCATACAGATCTAAGAGAATCTATAGATTAACATGACATAAAAATAACTGGAAAATAATAAAATAAACTTAAAAACTCACTTTGAGAAAGTAATAAATTTGGTAGTTTGAAACCTTGACCTTCACCCTTCACATTAGCTTGGTAAAATTAGCTACTAATATTGAAAGAAAAAAAAACATTCTTTTTATTTAATAAACTTTTGAAATATGTTACAAGGAATTTGATTACAAAACAAAAGAAGAAAAAGACACAATTCCTCAGCTTCACTCTCTCGTCTCACGTCTCAACTCTACTCTATTGGCTTTTTTTCAGCTCTCCTCAGCTTACTCCTTTCTTCGGCTTTTATAGGTGATCTTCAGCTTCAATTTCTTTTATTTTATTATTATTTCTTATTATTATCAAACAAGCAAAACATGGGTGATTGTTAGGTGGTGTGATGGCCTCCTGACCATCACTATTATGATTGCCTTCTTTCTTTTTTCTTTTTATTATTATATTATTATTATTTTATTTTATAATACATATATATATACATTGAGGGGTGTGATGGTCAGGTGACAAGATGGCCACTTGACCATCACGAGCAACCAAAGCATGGTTGCTCACCCTTTTTATTATTTTATTATTTATTTTTTTATTACATTTCCTCAATTGTGCTCCAACAGTTTTTTTTTTGTTCCCGTTTTCAATTCCAATTCTATCTTTATTCTTAAAAAATATTTACAAGATAAGATTAACATATTGCAAATTAATTTAATATAAAAATATATTGGGGAGTGTTAAGATACTTTAAGAATAATGAGTGCATTAATCAACACTTTAAGTGAAAAACTAATAATTTTATCATTAGTGACTCAAGGATACAACTAAGAAGAATGAATTGATTTTGATGAAACATTTGCACCTGTAGCTAGATTAGAATGCACTTGTTTTAGATTCATATTTTAGTGCCAAGTTTTATGGAAGACTTGTGATTCGATTGCTTTTGCCACAAGAATGCGAAATGGTGAGATTGTTAAGTCCACTAGATATAGAGTTGGCATCTTATGGCAACTCTAGTTAAATTGGAATTTTATTTATTGCATACCTTCTATTAGGGATTAATTTATTAATTCCCTAATTTAGTGAGATTCCAATTTGTTAAGAATATTTGTTTTCTACTTTAATTAGATGTCTATTTTAGCAAGTAAATTAATGGTAGAATTCTATAATTGGCGTATAAAATCTATTTAGAGTAAGAAATTGGTTCTAACAGGAAGTTTATTAAATGCTCTACATATTTCTTGGTAGACAAGCAAGGCAAGAAGATCATATTTATTCCTATTAAGTCTTACAATTTTTGTGAAACCCTAGTGCCGATATAAAGAGATATATTTCACAATTGAAGGTGCAACATAGAACATAAAGAAGAAAAGAAAAAATTAGCCTCCTCCCTAGAGAATCTGTATTTGATGCGTAATATTGTTTTGATTTTTTTTTCTTATCTTCGTTTTCATCTTTGTGGAGAGTTTATGTGGATCTTGGATCACTAGACATTGAAGAATTGCTCTTGATCACTTTGTGAAGTGCCTTGAGGATCATGGATCAAGACGAGTAACAATTATACAAGAGAAGCAGATTCAACTTAAGGTTGAATAAACTATATGGTGATAAACTGCAAGTGAGAGTTTTAGGTTTAATAAATCAATAGGTTATAACACCTCAACTTATTGTATTGCTCTTCATCTAGCGTGGTCTCTTGAATGTAGGAATGAGTAATCCAAACCAAGTAAAACTGCAATGATTACTTGACTTAGCAATGATTTGGGAACTCCAATGGTGATATATATATATATATATATATATATATGATTTTGGCAAATTCAAAGTCATCTCAAAGACCGTTATAAAACTGCTTTTACTGTTCCTTTTGGACAGTATGAATGGACTGTTACGCCATTCACATTAAAGAATGCACCTTCACAACTGTTTCTTTTGGACAGTATGAATGGACTGTTATGCCATTCGGAATAAAGAATGCACCTTCAGAATTTCAAAGGATTATGAATGATATTTATAATCCTTTCTCTGAATTTTGCATTGTTTATATTGATGATGTGTTGATCTTTTCCCAAACAATTGATCAACATTTCAAGTATTTAAAGACTTTCTATCTTGCCACTAGGAAGGCTGGTCTAGCCATTTCTAGTTCTAAAGTCTCATTGTTCCAAACAAGGATCAGGTTCCTTGGTCATTATATTTCCAAAGGAACCATAACACCTATTGAAAGATCTCTTGCATTTACAAAGAAATTTCCTAATAAAATCCTAGATAAAACTCAATTACAGAGATTTCTAGGTAGTTTAAATTATGTTCTTGATTTATGTCCAAACATCAATAGGATTTCAAAGCCATTGCATAATAGATTAAAGAAACATCCTGTTGCATGGACTGATGAGCACACTAAAGCTGTTAAACTGATAAAGGATTCTGTTAAAAATATTCCATGTTTATTTCTTGCAAATCCTACATTACCTAAGATTGTTGAAACTGATGCATCAAATTTAGGTTATGGAAGAATACTAAAACAAGTTGATAATAATAAAGAACAGATAGTACAATATGTCTCTGCACATTGGAATGAATGTCAAAGAAATTATTCTACTATAAAAAAAGAAATTTTATCTATAGTTTTATGCACATCTAAATTTCAAAGTGATTTGTTAAATCAAAAATTTTTACTTAGAATTGATTGCAAAGCTGCAAAACATGTTTTAGAAAAAGATGTTCAAAACAAATTTTTGTACGTTGGCAAGCCATTTTAAGTGTTTTTGATTTTAACATTGAGTTTATTAAAGAAGATACAAATTTTATCCCTGATTTTTTAACTAGGGAATTTCTTCAAAACAGATAATGCCGCCCAAAAAGAAAGACAAAGGCAAAGCCATTCTTAAAGACTCTGCACCACAAACAACCTCTAAAGAAACCCAAACAACCCCTCCTAAAGACAAATTACTTTCTTCTGCCATGCCTATTAAATTATGGATTGACATGGTCGAGGAACAAGAAGCACAGTCTAAAGCCATTGCCTCTGGTAAGCAGGTAAAAGAATGGATGAACTCCATTACAAAGTCCCCTGAACTTATGTTAGCTTTACAAAGTGTTTCCCAAAATAAAGTTCTTTCTCAAGTTCCTGAGAAAGAAAAATATGTTTCTAAAGCAATTTCAAAGCCTTCTTCTTCTAAAGAAGTTATTTCTTGTAAAAGCTCTTCTTCACAAATTATTGTTTCTCAATCGAAGCTTTTACAAAAATCTTCGGATTGGATTAATAAAACATATCATCAAAATGTTTTATCTATGGAAGATGGGTTTTATCACTCTGATCCATTTCAAGCCATTACAAAGATTTTCCCGAAAGGCTGGTTTTTCAAACCATGTGATTTGTCAAAACCCCAGTCTTTCTACCAAAGCATTCTTGAATTCACTGAGTCTGTAAAATTCAAACACTTCTTTCTTAGTGAGTCTCATCATGAGCCGGCTTACTCTACAGCCACCATCTTAAAAGTCTTGAGCCCAAAATAGTAGGGTGACCAACTCCATAAACCAAAGACCTTTCCCGTTAATTTCCAAATGCGTTTAAACCATTGCCTATCTTTTTCTTACTGGGATTACCAACAAGCCTGGTTCAACACGTTTTTTATTCAAAACCCCAAAAAGACCCATTCTTGGTTATTTTTCTTCAACTAAAAAATAACCGTACAAAGCCTTCCAAATTGGTTCCAACAATGGTGGAACTACTTTGGGCCAAGCCCAGACATTCTAACCCCAAATGCCATAAATTGTTTAAACATTTTTAAAGCCCATTATGTTCATTCTGAGTCCGAGAAGAGGTTTCCTCCTTTTCTCTGTTTTTGTACAAATTTCTTTCTTCCTTGGGTCTGGATGTGGAATTTTTAATGCCATACTCAAGAAACCCAACTCATCCTTCAAAGACATTTCAAAGTCAAATGGTGATCCAAGTTTGACGAACAATCAAAGCTGTTTGAAGCCACGGTCCAGGTCTGGTTTTCTTCAAAAGGCCTCCTTGCCCCAAGTATAGAAGATGTCAAAGCCCAAAACACATTCCTCGCTCAAAGATAAAAAACCCAATCACTATTGGCCAGTGCAAAGACTGAAGAGGAATATTTTAAAGTAATGCAGTAGCTCCTTGCCTCGAGATCTGAACCATCCGTTGCCAGTTCTTCAGAAGAAGAGGAGCCGTTCATTTCCCTTGGAGATGAGAACGAAGATGATTGCTTCGGGATCCTGTCTCCATTAAAGCACTGTAAGTAAAAAAAAAAAGAAGTAATTTTCCTGTTTTGCAATTTCCTTGTTTGTAACAATAAACATTTCTTTATTTGTATCCGTATTTTCTGAGATTTTGTCTTCTTTCACTCACTACCCTTTACGGGAAAAGCTATGAAGACATTTCTCTCCTCCACTGACGGATTTTGGAGCCATTCAAAGTCAATTTTACTGCTCCCATGTGAAGCTTTCCTAAAGTCTACAAAGCAGAAGATGTCTTAAATGATGCTGTCTCCCACGTTTCAAAGCACATACTGCTTTTACTGTTGATGGCCCCAATCTCTACCAACGCATGTGAAGACCAGCTGTCGCATTTTCTTTTGTAAAGCAATTTTTGTATAAAAGAGTGGATGAAGACTGAGATTGATCACTTCTTCTACTCGGCACTTCTTTTAGAACTCTCTCTCTCTTCTTCTTTCCCCTGGGAAAACATGAACTGAAGACATAGAGGAAATTTTTCTGTCTTCTGATTTTCCCTTCTATCTCCTTTTGTAAAACACTTTTTGTTTATAAAGCTTTCGGATTCAAAGCGTTTGATATTTATTTTAAAGCATATGTAATTCATTCAAAGTTTGTAATAATTTTAATTTTAAAAGCCTTGCATGTATGTTTAAAGTTTTGTAATTTATAGACCTAAGGTTGTGTGTATAAGTATGCTCTGCAGTTGCGGCCTTGGTTGATCTTCTGCATCAGAAATAAAACTGTTACGTTCTTTCAAGGCATAGAGACCTGATCTTTCCCCTTGGTCGTATTTCTCTTCTCCCTCCATCCAATCAGAGTACTATTTCTGGGATCCAGATCTAGTACTATCTATGAGCCTTTGTGTTGCCTAGGTTTGTTTCAAATATTTTAAATTTATTTGTTTAAAGAATTTGGTATATCGACTGGAAATATTTGTTCTGGTATCAGAGCCAAGGGGAGGATAGTGTAATATACGCATGAGACTCTACGGTTTAAAGACTTGTAGTTTAGTTAAGATTTTACTTGTGTGGTGAGTGTTACTTCTGGTGCCTTGGTAGTATTTGGTTGTAAGTCCCGATTTGGTTGAAGGGCAGTAAAACCAATTCTTAGCCTTAGATTGTAGCCATACCTGTAGGATTAAAACTAGATTATAGGTTCCTATCCATGGATTCTCTACTCTGTAGAGCATCATCCTTTTCTAGCTCTTCTTATGAAAGAACTAGTGATTCAAAGAATGTTGTGAATTCAGAAGAATTCATAATTGAAGACTTTGATAAAGCAATTGATTGTTGGGAACTTCCAAAGATTTCTAAAGCAATGATTTACAAAACAAAAAAGCTTGATTTTTTAAAGAATGATTATGTCATAAAAATTGAAGAACGTGACATAACCCTTTCAAAGCCTTTTGAAACAATTCACTTGTTTTCAGAACAATCTTTAAAAAATCTAAAAGAAAAGCATTTTAATTATGTTCACATTGGTTTATTCCAAGTTGGAATAAAACCATTGACTAAAGAAGGATTGAATACTTCAATCCTAGCTGTCCTTAGAGATGGTTCTTTACTTAGCAGTATTGAATGAAGCCTCTGTAAAGGACCCATTTCTTTTAGCTGTTATCCAAATATAACAGTTTCCCTTAAAGACAAAAACATTCTGAAAAGCATAATATTACAAATCAAGACCCATAACTATCATATGCTTGAAGGATCTGTACAGATTACCCTAATGTTCAGAATATCCTACAAAGCCATGATATCTGCGTTTACCAATACGCGACATAAATTCCAGTAAAAAAGAGATGAAACTCTTCTCTTGCAGACTGACTTGTCTAAAGCCAATACAGTTATTCCTAGACCAATCTAATGAAATGATGTCAACCTCCCTGAAGAATGGATCTTAGAAGGAGCCACCGAACCAGTGATTCCTAAACAACTTGAGCCAAATACAGAGTTACAAAATGTGACTCAGTATTCAGATGGTAAAGTCAAACTATCCTTTAGGAGATCTACATCATCTAGATTCTCTGATAAAGATTTATGCTCAAGTATTCCTTCATTAGAAAGGAAATTTTCAAAGATTCCTTCTGTTATAAATCTTCCTTTCCAACCAGTAAAGAGTCAACCTAGGTTTTCCACATTGGATATACCTAGTTCCTCTATTCACTCTGTTGACTATACCACTAGTGTTTCACACCTAATCTACACTAGCAGTCAACATGAACAAAGACAGGAAGAGAATGAACCTTCTCCTCCAACTTCTCCTACATTTTCTGCTGTCACAGAAAATGTAATTAGTGTCATTAAAAAAATTTTGAATTAGATAAAACTCTTCTTCACAATGATTTTTATTCTGACACTAATAAAGAAAAAAGACTTTGATTTTTCAAACATTTCTTAAACCAAAGAAAAGAGATCCAACAAGTCTATTATGAGTTTGTAAATTTGTATAAAGTTCATATATTGTTTTTTGATTGGTTTGAGATGTATGCTTTGGATAACAAAATTACTTATCCTTTTAAAGAATCAAATCCCATTACTGTTAGGAAGAAAATCACTGAATGGAATCTTTCTGATAGTGATAGGATTATAGAATTTGAACATCCTCCACTTAGGAGTCTAACCATTGATCATGGTGAATCTCCTGTTCAGATAAAAGCCTCACCCTATAAAATCCATAAACCTAAAGATCCAGAAACAAATTTAGATAGCATTATTCAACAGAATAATTTCTGTAATGCCAATCTGAATACAATAGGAAAACAGTTGACTAGGATAGAAAGCCAATTCCAGAAGTCAACCATAGCTGTTTCTCCTAGTATTACGTCAAAGACTGACTCTGAAAAGAAACTCAAAGAGCCTATTTTCAAACCTTTCCAAGTCTCGAAGACTAGTCAAAAGTTAGTTCAAGAGTCAAAATCAGATTTTGCTAAAGCCATTAGAGAACAACTAGATAGAATAGAAGCTTATTCTTCCTCTTCTAGTAAAATTCAAATAGCTCCAGATAGTGCCCAATCTAGCAAAATTGGTGTACTAGAACAAGACCAAATGTCTATAGCCTCTTCTGACTTAGAAGCCTTTAAAGAATAACTTGTTCCTAAAACAAATAAAATCCATTGGGAATTAGCCCTTCCTACTGTTAGTTCTCCACCTGACTTAGCCATAGACAACAGACCGAGTGCCTTAAACCAATCTCGTTTTAATGCCTCTTCTGTCTATGAATGGAACATAGATGGTATGTCTGAGTATAATATCCTAGGATTATTACAACAGATGACCATGGCAGCTAATGTCTATAAAACCCAACAGGGAACCTCTGACAAAGTCATAGAAGAGATTCTCATTGCTGGCTTTACTGGTCACCTTAAAGGATGGTGGGATCATCTCCTCACCAAACAACAACAATTAGATATTGTAAATTCAATTCAAACAGATGAGAATGGAGCCCCCATCTGTGATGAATTCAATAGTCCAATTCAGGATGCAGTTGCTACCCTGATTCTGACTATATCCCTTCATTTTATAGGTGATCCTTCATACCTTAGGGATAAGAATGCTGAGTTACTACACAACCTGAGATGTAGGAAGCTCAGTGAATTCCAAAGCTACAAAACCACATTCTTTACCAGACTCTTCCTTAGGGATGATGCAAATCATATAACTTGGAAGGAAAAATTCATTGCAGGTTTACCTACCCTATTAGGAGAAAAGATTAGGAATTCTATTAAAGCCCTTTATGACAATCGTATTTCCAGCCGATATACCAAATTCTTTAAACAAATAAATTTAAAATGTTTTAAACAAACCTAGGCAACACAAAGGCTCATAGATAGTACTAGATCTGAATCCCAGTAATAGTACTCTGATTGGATGGAGGGAGAAGAGAAATACGACCAAGGGGAAAGATCAGGTCTCTATGCCTTGGAAGAACGTAACAATTTTATTTCTGATGCAGAAGATCAGCCAAGGCCGCAACTGCAGAGTATACTTATACACACAATCTTAGGTCTATAAATTACAGAACTTTAAATATATATGCAAGGCTTTTAAAATTAAAATTATTACAAACTTTGAAAGAATTACATATGCTTTAAAATAAATATCAAACGCTTACATGAGTTTCTTGAATCCGAAAGCTTTATAAACAGAAAGTGTTTTACAGAAGGAGATAAAAAGGAAAATCAGAAGACAGAAAAATTTCCTCTAGGTTTTCAGTTCATGTTTTCCCAGGGTAAAGAAGAAGAGAGAGAGAGTTCTAAAAGAAGTGCCGAGTAGAAGAAGTGATTAATCTTAGTCTTCATCCACTTTTTTATACAAAAATTACTTTACAAAAGAAAATGCGACAACTGGTCTTCACATACGTTGGTGGAGATTGGGGCCATCAACAGTAAAAGTAGTATGTGATTTGAAACGTGGGAGACAACATCATTTAAGGCATTTTCTACTTTTTAGACTTTAGGAAAGCTTCACATGGGAGCAGTAAAATTGACTTTGAATGGCTCCAAAATCTGTCGGTGGAGGAGATAAATGTCTTCACAGCTTTTCCCATAAAGGGTAGTGAGTGAAAAAAGACAAAATCTCAGAAAATACAGATACAAATGAAAGAAATGTTTATTGTTACAAACAAGGAAATTACAAAACAGGAAAATTACTTCTTTTTTTTTTTACTTACAGTGCTTTAATGGAGACAGGATCCTGAAGCAATCATCTTCGTTCTCATCTCCAAGGGAAATGAACGGCTCCAATTCTTCTGAAGAACTGGCAACGGATGGTTCAGATCTTGAGGCAAGGAGCTGCTGCATTACTTTAAAATATTCCTCTTCAGTCTTTGCACTGGCCAATAGTGATTGGGCTTTTGATCTTTGAGCGAGGAATGTGTTTTGGGCTTTGACATCTTCTATACTTGGGGCAAGGAGGCCTTTTGAAGAAAGCCAGACTTGGACTGTGGCTTCAGACAGCTTTAATTATTCATCAAATTTGGACCACCATTTGACTTTGAAATGTCTTTAAATGATGAGTTGAGTTTCTTGAGTATGGTATTGAAAATTCCACATCCAGACCCAAGGAAGAAAGAAATTTGTACAAAAGCAGAGAAAAGGAGGAAACCTATTCTCGGACTTAGAAGGAACATAATGGGCTTTAAAAAGGTTTAAACAATTTATGGCATTTGGGGTTAGAATGTCTGGACTTAGCCCAAAGTAGTTCCACCATTGTTGGAACCAATTTGGAAGGCTTTGTACGGTTATTTTTGAGTTGAAGAAAAATAACAAAGAATGGGTCTTTTTGGGGTTTTGAATAAAAAACGTGTTGAACCAGGCCTGTTGGTAATCCCATTAAGAAAAAGATAGGCAATGGTTTAAACACATTTGGAAATTGGCGGGAAAGGTCTTTGGTTTGTGGAGTTGGTCACCCTACTGTTTTGGGCTCAAGACTTTTAAGATGGTGGCTGTAGAGTAAACCGACTCATGATGAGACTCACTAAGAAAGAAGTGTTTGAATTTTACAGACTCAGTGAATTCAAGAATGCTTTGGTAGAAAGACTAGGGTTTTGACAAATCCCATGGTTTGAAAAACCAGCCTTTCGGGAAAATCTTTGTGATGGCTTGAAATGGATCAGAGTGATAAAACCCATCTTCCATAGATAAAACATTTTGATAATAGGTTTTATTAATCCAATCCGAAGATTTTTGTGAAAGCTTCAATTGAGAAACAATAATTTGTGAAAAAGAGCTTTCACAAGAAATAACTTCTTTAGAAGAAGAAGGCTTTGAAATTGCTTTAGAAATATATTTTTCTTTCTCAGGAACTTGAGAAAGAGCTTTATTTTGGGAAATACTTTGTAAAGCTAACATAAGCTCAGGGGACTTTGTAATGGAGTTCATCCATTCTTTTACCTGCTTAGCAGAGGCAATGGCTTTAGGTTGTGCTTCTTGCTCTTCGACCATGTCAACCCATGATTTAATAGTCATGGCAGAAGAAAGTAATTTGTCTTTAGGAGGGGTTGTCTAGGTTTCTTTAGAGGTTGTTTGTGGTGCAGAGTCTTTAAGAATGGCTTTGCCTTTGTCTTTCTTGTTGGGTGTTGAGTGTTAGAAAATGCATATTTATAAAGGAGAAAACCGTCATTTTACATTTCAAGTCTTACTAACAACCCTTACTTTTATGTATTTAACATTCTTGTGATTTAATTACGTGTGTTTTATTTTAATTAAGTAATTTATGTATTTTAGGGGCATTATAGTCATTTCACAATAAAGGAGAGATCAGACGGCAAAACAGACATCACTTTTGAACTCAGAACGGTCGAAAACCTTAGGAGGAGCATAAAAAGAAAAATGATACTATTCACATGTACGGTACTATTCACGTATACGGGATTGTATACGTTACTGTTCACGGCACTGTTCACATAGACGGATCGATGACGTGGCATTGACCGATGATGTGGCATTGACTGATGAGGTGTCACGATCCTGTTGGACTAAAATTCTTATGTACTGTTGATGGTGACGTGGCAGCATATCAGTGGACGAAAAATCTCGCGTACGGTGCATGCATCACACAGGATTATTTTCAACCAAACCGTGTTACTGTTCATCCGGGTCAAACCGCGTTACTATTCAAAGTCGGGTCAAACCGTGTTACTGTTCATCCGCGTGGTCAAACCGTGGACTGTTGACTGATGACGTGGCGCAATCCTGAGCGTCCAAACTGTTTTTAATCCGATGGCCATGATTTACTCCATGTATCTATAAAAAGGGGGCCTCTCCCCCCTAATTTGATGTCTCTGAACCCATTTTTGGGATCCATTTTCTGTAATTCCCTCTCCATCTTGTATTTTCTTCGTATTTTAATAAATTCCCATTTTACCCCTAGTTCAACTATGAGTGGCTGATTTTCTTTCAAGCTTGGGTGAAGGTGAAGTCTCAACATGTGTCATGGGCTTAATTTGGTAAATTTATTTTCTCTTCCCCTCTAATTTTTGTGGATGTTTTGACTTCTCGTCGACAAATAATAATAGTCTTGTCTAGATACCGCCTTGGTTACACCGGCTCTCTAGTATAAGGTTATTATTATTTGGCACGATAAGCCCTTAGCACCATATTGATTAGAGCGTGGTTCATGAGGTGTGGATTCCCCCCTCATGATTTAATTGGCATTAATACGGATTATTTAGCCCATGATGCATGTTGATACGGATCCAGATACCCAAGTACGTCATTTCAATATAATTCTCGTCAATTTATTCTCGCCATTTCAATACCAATTTTAGAATTTATCCTCGCCATTTTAATTTAAGTTTTAGCATATTCCAAATCATTTCCACCATAAATCCAATCACCCATTTACAAAATTAATTCTACACAATTAAAATCCACCTCCTCGTGGGATCGACACTCGTCACCATAGATCTATACTACAATAGATTCGTGCGCTTGCGAGTACATTAAAATTTGCACAACAAGTTTTTGGCGCCGTTGCCGGGGAGGTAAGTAATTTTAATTCATAGAATTAATTTTTGTGAATAATTTCTTTTATTTGTTTTCTTGTATTTTTTTTATTATTAAAAAAAAAAGAAAAAAAAAGTGAATCTACATTTAAAGGTTAGTATTTCTTTTCTTTTTCTCTTCTTTAAAATTCTGTAATTTAATTTTCCATTTATTTTTCTTTGTAATTTTTTTTGTTTATCTTATTAATTTAATTTTTAGTTAATTTCTTTCACGTATTTATTTTTGTGTATTTTTATAGAAAGGTTGTAATAGCGCAATAAGGTTAGTATCGTAATTTCTCACTCTTCTTTATTTTTATTTGTTTTGTTCCCATCTTTATTTTTTGTTTTGTTTGCATCTTTATTTTTATTTTATTTATTTTGCATGCATGGTCGTAGGTCATTATTACCTAATCTTCAACCTATAGACCTTGAATTAGAAAAAACACTTCGCACACACAAACACGTTAAAAATAAAATGGATTTACAAGCACCACAGGAGAGGCCATTTAAGGACTATTTTAGTCCCTTAGCTAATTTGAGCACGTCATGCATAAGATACCCAAATGTAGCTGCTAGGAGCTTTGAACTAAAACCTAGTGTGCTAAATTGTCTCCCCACATTTTATGGCCTAGAAAATGAGGACCCATATAATCATCTGAATAATTTTCATGCTATTTGTCAAACGTTTAAATACGAGAATTTTTCAGACGATGATGTTAAACTTAGACTATTCCCATTTTCTTTAAAAGATAGAGCTCGTTCATGGTTAAATACTTTACCTGCTAATAGCATTTCATCATGGGAACAAATGGTAACGAAATTTTTGAATAAATATTTCCCAGTGCATAAAACCAACGCTATTCGCAGGGAAATCTCGGAGTTTACCCAGAGAGAGGACGAGCAATTTTTCGAAACATGGGAGCGATTCAATGGGCTACTATTGAAGTGTCCACATCATGGGTACGAAAAATGGCACCAATGCCAATACTTTTTGGAGGGATTATTGCCGAATGTGCAAGAATGGCTAATGGCAACAAGTGGAGGAGAGCTAATGTCAAAAAGTGCATCAGAAATTTGGGAATTTTTCCAGCGACAAGCGGATAATTCCCAACAACGGAGTCAATCACTCAGGAATACTAGACGAATTAAGGGAGTAAATGAGGTTCACATTGGCGAATCAAGTTCAGAAATTAAAGAAGTCAAAGCGATAATTGAAGGTCTCTCTCGACAAATAGCATCATTATCGACTGCTAAATCAACAGAGCCACATGACCATGACTCATACTCAGATCAAGCCAATGCCATAGGTGTAATGAGAAAACCATCGAATTACAACCCATACTCCAACACATATAACCCTGGATGGAGAGACCACCCCAATTTTTCATGGTCTCAAGGATTCCAACAGAACGGACCAGCAGCTCCAGCTCCACCAATTCCACAAAATCCTCAAGCCTCTCAGCCACCATTTAGACCATACAATCAAAACCAGAACCACTCTCAACCTAGACCATGGGAGGATGCATTCCAGAATTTCAGGAATGTTACTCACTCCACGATTGAGCAACAGAACCGCACCATTGATGGACTACGAAATGAGTTGAGAGCGGGCTTCAACTCACAAGCCCAATCAGTTTCAAGCCTCGAGAAGATGGTGGGACAACTTGCTTCTTCAGTTCAGACATTGGCAATGACTGTTGAGAAAGGCAAATTTCCAAGTCAACCAGTGCCTAATCCTAAAGGAGTACATGAAGCAAGTACCAGTTCACCACAGCAACATGGAGAAGTCAAAGCCGTCATGACCTTGCGAAAAGGAAAAGAAGTCGACAATAAAGTGGAGATGCCGGCGATAAAAGAAAATCAAATTGTACCTGTAAATGTTGACGACTTATCACCGGAGGAGAAACAAAAAACCAACCCACGAGAATACATTCCCAAAGCTCCATTTCCTCAGAGGTTAGCTAAAGGAAAAAAGGGAAAATCCACAGGTGAGATTCTTGAAATCTTCAAACAGGTAAGTGTTAATATCCCTTTACTTGATGCTATTAAGCAAGTTCCATCTTATGCCAAGTTTCTTAAAGACCTTTGTACTAAAAAGAGAAACATGCATGTTCAAAAGAAGGCATTTTTAACAGAAAACGTTAGTTCTATACTCCAACATAAAATTCCTTTAAAATGCAAAGATCCAGGCTCCCCCACTATCTCATGTAGTATAGGGAACCACACAATTGAGAATGCTTTGTTGGATTTAGGAGCTAGTGTAAATTTGTTGCCTTACTCTGTATTCGTGAAACTTGGACTGGGAGAATTACACCCAACTCCAGTGGTGTTACAGCTTGCAGATCGGTCCACGAAAATACCTCGTGGTATTGTGGAGGACGTGCTTATCTAGGTAGACAAGTTCTATTTTCCTGTTGATTTCATTGTAATTGACACTCAACCAATACAGGATTCAAGGAAGCACATCCCCATTATTCTAGGCCGACCTTTCTTGGCAACTGCGGATGCTCACATTCAATGCAGGACCGGAAATATGCAGTTGTCCTTCGGCAACATGACTATGGAGCTGAACATCTTCAACATTGCCAAACAACCTCACAGTGCAGATGATGGAATTGTTGATGTGGATTTAATTGAAGCATTAGTTGATGATACTTTTGTTTCAAACCTTAGTGATGATCCTTTACAAACATGTTTAACTCACTTTGGTTTTGATTTTGATATTGACAGATCGGTCGATGAGGTCAACGCCCTACTTGACTCAGCACCATCCATGGACACTAATAAATGGAAGTCAAGAGTTGAACAACTAGCACTATCAGAGAAGCAACTCATTCCATCATCAGAATCACCACCGAAACTTGAGCTCAAACCATTACCCAACACTCTGGAATATGCATTTTTGGGAGAAGAAAGTACTCTGCCGGTAATCATCTCATCATCCCTCAATGACAAACAAAAAGGTAAGTTGTTAGATGTTTTGAAAGAGCACAAAGGGGCATTAGGATGGACCATAGCAGACATAAAAGGTATAAACCCAGTAGACTGCATGCATTACATTCACCTTGATGAAAATGCTAAAACTACTAGGGAAATGCAACGTCGGTTAAATCCTAATATGAAAGAAGTTGTTAGAACAGAAGTCCTTAAGCTATTAGATGCTGGTATCATTTACCCCATTTCTGATAGTTCATGGGTTAGTCCTGTACAAGTTGTCCTCAAAAAGTCAGGAGTCACAGTAATTACCAATGCTGATAATGAATTGATACCCACTAGAGTAACTACATGATGGCGTGTATGCATTGATTATAGAAAGTTGAATTCTGTCACACGTAAAGACCATTTTCCTTTACCATTTATTGATCAAATGCTTGATAGATTAGCAGGCCATGAATTTTATTGCTTTCTAGATGGCTACTCAGGATATAATCAGATTCCCATAGCACCAAAAGATCAAGAGAAAACTACTTTCACTTGCCCTTTTGACACATTTGCATATAGGAGAATGCCATTTGGATTATGTAATGCACCTGCTACATTTCAACGATGCATGTTGAGCATTTTTTCTGATATGGTTGAACGATTCCTTGAAGTCTTTATGGATGATTTTTCTGTCTTTGGTGACTCGTTTGATCAATGTTTACATCATCTAACACTAGTTCTGCAGAGATGTATCGAGAAGAACTTGATCTTAAATTGGGAGAAATGCCATTTTATGATAAAACAAGGTATTGTTCTCGGTCACATCATTTCGAGCAAAGGTATTGAGGTTGACAAAGGCAAGGTGGATCTCATTTCTAATCTTCCTCCACCTAAAACAATCAGAGAAGTAAGATCTTTCCTTGGGCATGCTGGTTTTTATAGACGTTTCATTAAAGATTTTAGCAAAGTTTCTAGACCCTTATGCAATTTACTTGCTAAGGATGCACCTTTTGTCTTTAATGATTCATGTCTTGTGGCATTTGAAAAATTAAAGCATTTGTTGACATCATCACCCATCATTCAGCCCCCGAACTGGAGCTTACCATTTGAACTCATGTGTGATGCATCTGATTATGCAGTAGGAGCAGTATTAGGACAAAGAGTTGATCGAATTCCCCACGTTATTTACTATGCTAGTATGACATTGAATGATGCACAGTTGAACTATTCAACTACTGAAAAAGAAATGCTAGCAGTAGTGTTTGCATTAGAGAAATTTCGATCTTATCTCATTGGTTGTAAAATAATCGTGTTCACAGATCATGCTGCTCTTAAATATCTTATCACAAAGAAAGATGCAAAAGCTAGACTAATTCGTTGGGTGTTACTTTTGCAGGAATTTGACTTGGAATTCAAAGATAAGAAAGGGACAGAAAATGTTGTGGCGGACCACCTCTCTCGTCTCCATTTTGACACAATTATAGAACAATTACCATTAAATGAGTCATTTCCAGATGAACAATTAATGAGTGTGGAAGTATTACCTTGGTATGCTGATATAGTTAATTATCTTGTTACAAGTAAACTTCCAGAGCATTGGACCAAGCAAGACAAGGCTAAATTCTTTGCAGAGATAAAGAATTTCTTTTGGGATGACCCGTATTTGTTCAAGTATTGTGCTGATCAAATTGTTAGACGATGTGTCCCAGAAAATGAAATTCAGAATATTCTTTCATTCTGCCATGAACAAGCTTGTGGAGGCTATTTCAGTGCTAAGAAAACAACGACTAAAGTTTTACAATGTGGTTTCTATTGGCCATCTATATTTCGAGACGCTTACACTTTCTGTTCTTCATGTGATAGGTGTCAACGAATGGGAAGCATTACACGAAGGAACATGATGCCACTAAATCCAATTTTAGTGGTTGAGATTTTTGACGTATGGGGTATCGACTTCATGGGACCCTTTCCCCCTTCTTTTGGCCATCAATACATATTGGTTGCTGTTGACTACGTATCAAAATGGGTAGAAGCAATTCCATGTAGGACCAATGATCACAAGGTGGTGATAGCATTTTTGAAAAGCATTGTTTCACGCTTTGGATTCCCTCGAGCAATAATCAGTGATGGTGGTGCCCACTTTTGTAACAAAGCATTCAAAGCACTTTTGACAAAGTATTCAATCACACACAAAGTGGCGACCCCGTATCATCCGCAAACCAGTGGCCAAGTTGAGATCTCCAATCGAGAAATAAAGCACATATTAGAAAAGACGGTGAGGCCAGACAGGAAAGATTGGTCATTAAGACTTGATGATGCATTATGGGCATATAGAACGGCTTTCAAGACCCCGATTGGGATGTCACCCTACAGGCTAGTGTATGGAAAAGCTTGCCACCTACCTGTGGAACTCGAGCATCGTGCATATTGAGCCATTAAGAAATTCAATTTTGACATGCAGCAAGCCAGCTCAGAAAGAAGATTACAGCTGGCAGAACTTGAAGAAATTCGCAATGACGCGTACGAAAATGCCAAGATTTACAAGCAACGAATGAAAGTCTTCCATGATAAGCAAATTATGAGGAAATCGTTCACTTCAGGTCAGAAAGTGCTTTTATTCAATTCTCGCTTGCACCTATTCCCAGGTAAGTTACGCTCTCGTTGGTCTGGTCCCTTTATTGTTCATACTGTTTTTCCACATGGGGCAATTGAAATTAAGGACCCAAAGAACGGTGTCATGTTTAAAGTTAATGGTCAAAGATTAAAGCCATATTTAGAGTACCAACCACATGAAGAAGACACCGAAATAAATTTGAGTGACCCACCAAATTTGAATTGATTTTTTTTCTTTTCGTTGATTTGATTTTTCTTTCTTTCTTTTTATTATTATTCTTTTGCTAATTGAAATTGTTTTTGCATAAGTGTGTTTATTTTACCATTAAGTTTTCTCTTATCATTTTTAATCATGAGTCTCATACTTAGACCGTTCCTCCTGAACATTCTTAAACCACTTCAACGTGTCAAAACTCATCTCAAAAGGCAGATTCAATTTTGTAAAACACAACGCATTTGGGCTCTACAACCACCATAGTTAGTAGCCTATGTTGAGGGTTTAGAACGCCAACTCAGAGACATTGAGAGAAGTGTTTACGACATCCAGTTGGAGCTTGAGGTAAATTCAATAAGAGGACGATTTTAATTTTCTTTGTGTGTTTTAATTTGTTTTTCTGTTTGTGTGCTTTAGTTTGTTACCCCGGTGAAGTGGCGGATAACGGTACTCCGTGACAATCAAGTCGGTTACTTCAGTTTCCCATAATAATTGATATTCTGAGGCGAAGGTATGGACAGAAACGAGATTCTAGCGAAGCTTCACAAGCGATTCCCTTCACTTCCTCAGAATGCCCTCCTTACGATCTATAAAGCTCGGTCCGAACGCATGCGATTACTCATGAGGAATAACATACCTGCTGACATCCGTTGGTTAATCGAAGCTAAAGTACGATCGGCAGGTGAGTTACCTCCAAAATTTATTGCATACATGCCTGGTTGTGGTAAAGGAAATTATGCAAGAAAACGACGAGCTCGAAGAATTTCTGTTGCTTGTCATAAGTGTGCCAGAATGAGTTGCAATAAAAACCCATGTTCTTTAGGAATGATGTCTGATAACAGGGAAGATAAGATTCAATTCATTAGGGATGGCTTGAATAAGGAGTCATTGGATGATATCCTTTTGTCTCTTGAAACGCATCCCAGTGGATATGTGCAAGGAGCGATTCTCCAGTTATGGCCATTATTCCAGAAAGAGCATGCACGATATAGTCTCGGGAATCTGACTATAAACGACCCTGTTTGCCAGTTTATAAGAAAACTGGATAGGAAGCCTATCCTCGACCCATAGAGGGCGTTCAAGCCGTTTCTGGACGTAAAATCAGAGGAAGATGTGAGCCACAGTCGCAACTACCTGTAAATATCCTTTTATTTTATTGTTATTTTATTTCACTATTGTCTTATTGTTTGCATTATTGTCTTTAATAATTTTATTATTGTTTGCTTTTTCCTTTTTACTGTTTCTTTTTGACTTGCGAGCCACGTGCTTTACGCGTTATTTGACACTGACATATTACCTCATACACAACCATGACCCACTATCACCAAGACTCTTAAATGTGATTTCTTTTTTGTCAAGCACTCACAAATTATTTTCGAGAAGTATCACAATGGCAGCTACTCCAAATAGACAATTGAAGAACATTTGTGTGCTTTCTGGATTTACCTATGGCAAACATAAAGAGTTCGTTGAGGCAGCCATCGATCTTGGTCGAAGCATAGCAGCGAGAAAATTACACTTGGTGTATGGAGGAGGTAATCGATGGTTATCAAAAATGGTCTCAGAAGCAGCTTTTATCAGAGGAAGTCAAGTGTTAGGCATCATCCCAAGAGTCCTAAAACCATTGGGCAGTTCGTCTGACTCATCAACTGGAGAAGAGTTAGTCGTCTCAGGTATGCAAGAAAGAATAACTGAAATGCTTAATTATGCTGATGCTTTTATTTTCCTTCCAGGAGATCTTGCAACACTAGAGGCACTTATGACACTAGCATCTTGGGCTCATCTACACATTCACCAGAAACCCATCGGTTTGTTAAATGTCAATAACTTTTATGATGGCTTTATCGCATTTCTTAACCATGCAATAAAAAACTATTTCATTCATTCTAATGTGAAAAAACTCTTTATTTGTGCTCACTCTGCTACTGAGCTACTTGATATGTTACAAGCTTATAAACCGGAGCCAGACCCCTGGACCTTTGTGTTGGAGCGACCAAATAATGATGGTAACAGTAGCCGCAGTAAGAAGTACAAATTAGATTTAACTCTCCGCCTGTAAATATTTTCTTCTGTGTTGCACCACCCAGGTGATGTCTTCTAAACTCTACTTCTTTCATTTCAAACATTGAGGACAATGTTTCGTTCTGGTTGGGGGGAGGGAATAGTCGACAATTGTGGAATTTTGGTTAAGTTTTTACTAATTTTTTGTTGTAGAAACTAACTGTTGCTAACTTTTTGTGTTGAAGATGGCTGAATATGGAGTGTAGTTACTCTAGAAACGCATCTTCATTGTTTGAAAAAAAAAATTAAAAAAAAAAAAGACATTTTCTTTTTCTTTATTAAGTTTTGATGTTTATTTTTCTTCTTTTTAATTTCTCCTCTATGAATATACATTTTCCAACTTTTGAGTCGAAGATGGCTGAATATGGAGTGTAGTGCCTCTAGAAACGCATCTTCTTAGTAAAAAAAAAAAAAAAACCATTTTTCGTTTTCTATCATTTTAAGTGTAACTTTTCTAATTAGTTTTTATGCATTATTTTCATATCTCTGCATACATATTTTCCTTTCATGTTTAGAATAGGTTGGGGGGGAGAATGTTGTTTAAAAAAAAAAAAATTATGTGATTTGTTTTAACATTAGATGACATGATTAATTTCAAATTTTAGTATTTGTATTATCTTTGGTCTTAAGTGATGTTACATTATGTTTGCTACTCTACATGTTGATATCGGAGACAAATATGCGTTGCTTGAAGGAATGAACATGTCATAATAAGTACCAAGTGAGTTTTTGAGCCTATCATTTTTCTTGGAGAGTAACTCTTTTGCCCATTCTTTATACAGCTTAACAGTTTATTATTGTATACACGATCTCTAGATTTCTTTTGAGTTAACCCTTAATAAAAAATTAAAAAAAAAAAGTGTGTTGCTACATTTGGAGGCCCATCTAACTAGTAGATATGGAAGGTTATTTAGAGCCCTAAAAGACGATGGAAAGGCTATCTTTGATCCGTTTGAGCCTTTCTAGCCATCCCTTTTATTAAATATCCATAGTTAACCCTTTTGAGCCTTTAAAAAAAAAATAATATATTTTCTTTGTCAACTTATTATCTTGACCCACTCCGATTTGGAGTATTATCCGATATCTTATAAGTTCCATCACCTATTTATGTTTGAGAAAATGTAAATAATTATGTTGTTCAGTGAAGTTATACCAAAAAAAAAAAAAATAACAAAACAAAAGTTGTTGTTTCCAAAGAATAAAAATAACAATAATAGGTGAAATCCACCTTGCAACTTCCAAAAAATAAAAAAATAAAAAAATTCTTTGCATTTTTCTCAAACATACACTTTGTTTTCCTTATTTCCTTTCTTTGTTAACCATGTCCCTAGCCTACGTTACATCCTAATAAAAGTCCTTCCTGATTTTAGGGAACTATAATCTGAAGTAGAAGCTAGTTATATGGGCTAAAAAGATGTAGTGGTGCATATAAAAAAAATAAATAAATAAATTGGGTTGACTAACAGTTTTTATTTGACTTGAGATCGTATTATTTTTAAGCTGAGGGCATATTTATTTCATCTTGGTGAGAGCATGTGATATCACTTCTTCATTATTTTCTCTCAATTACCATTCATTGGAGTGACTATTTTTATTGGGTTTAATTTATTTGTAAGAGTGTCACTACTTCCAGTGAGATTTTGGGGTTTGACATGTCATTCTTGAAAGTAGCTATAACAAAGTCTACTGGGCTGATTCATGTGGATGGTTGATGTGGGTGTGATGTTGCTTTAGACTGGAGATAATGCTTATACTTTTATTTGATTGCTATCATTAATCTGATTGAATAAACACAAGTGTTTCTAAAAAAAAAAAAAATCATTTTGAATTTGAATTTTGTTTTCGCTTTATTTGCTAGGGACTAGCAATAAGCTGGTTGGGGGGTGTGTTGAGTGTTAGAAAATGCATATTTATAAAGGAGAAAACCGTCATTTTACATTTCAAGTCTTACTAACAACCCTTACTTTTATGTATTTAACATTCTTGTGATTTAATTACGTGTGTTTTATTTTAATTAAGTAATTTATGTATTTTAGGGGCATTATAGTCATTTCACAATAAAGGAGAGATCAGACGGCAAAACAGACATCACTTTTGAACTCAGAACGGTCGAAAACCTTAGGAGGAGCATAAAAAGAAAAATGATACTATTCACATGTACGGTACTATTCACGTATACGGGATTGTATACGTTACTGTTCACGGCACTGTTCACATAGACGGATCGATGACGTGGCATTGACCGATGATGTGGCATTGACTGATGAGGTGTCACGATCCTGGTGGACTAAAATTCTTATGTACTGTTGATGGTGACGTGGCAGCATATCAGTGGACGAAAAATCTCGCGTACGGTGCATGCATCACACAGGATTATTTTCAACCAAACCGCGTTACTATTCATCCGGGTTAAACCGCGTTACTATTCAAAGTCGGGTCAAACCGTGTTACTGTTCATCCGCGTGGTCAAACCGTGGACTGTTGACTGATGACGTGGCGCAATCCTGAGCGTCCAAACTGTTTTTAATCCGATGGCCATGATTTACTCCATGTATCTATAAAAAGGGGGCCTCTCCCCCCTAATTTGATGTCTCTGAACCCATTTTTGGGATCCATTTTCTGTAATTCCCTCTCCATCTTGTATTTTCTTCGTATTTTAATAAATTCCCATTTTACCCCTAGTTCAACTATGAGTGGCTGATTTTCTTTCAAGCTTGGGTGAAGGTGAAGTCTCAACATGTGTCATGGGCTTAATTTGGTAAATTTATTTTCTCTTCCCCTCTAATTTTTGTGGATGTTTTGACTTCTCGTCGACAAATAATAATAGTCTTGTCTAGATACCGCCTTGGTTACACCGGCTCTCTAGTATAAGGTTATTATTATTTGGCACGATAAGCCCTTAGCACCATATTGATTAGAGCGTGGTTCATGAGGTGTGGATTCCCCCCTCATGATTTAATTGGCATTAATACGGATTATTTAGCCCATGATGCATGTTGATACGGATCCAGATACCCAAGTACGTCATTTCAATATAATTCTCGTCAATTTATTCTCGCCATTTCAATACCAATTTTAGAATTTATCCTCGCCATTTTAATTTAAGTTTTAGCATATTCCAAATCATTTCCACCATAAATCCAATCACCCATTTACAAAATTAATTCTACACAATTAAAATCCACCTCCTCGTGGGATCGACACTCGTCACCATAGATCTATACTACAATAGATTCGTGCGCTTGCGAGTACATTAAAATTTGCACAACATTGGGCAGCATTATCTGTTTTGAAGAAATTCCCTGGTTAGAAAATCAGGGATAGAATTTGTATCTCTTTTAATAAACTCAATGTCAAAATAAAAAACCCTTAAAATGGCTTGCCAACGTGCAAAAAATTGTTTTGATGCAATGTTTTGAACATCTTTTTCTAAAACATGTTTTGCAGCTTTGCAATCAATTCTAAGTAAAAATTTTTTATTTAACAAATCACTTTGAAATTTAGATATGCATAAAACTATAGATAAATTTTTTTTTTGATAGTAGAATAATTTCTTTGACATTCATTCCAATGTGCAGAGACATATTGTACTATCTGTTCTTTATGATTATCAACTTGTTTTAGTATTCCTCCATAACCTAAATCTGATGCATTAGTTTCAACAATCTTAGGTAATGCAAGATTTCCAAGAAATAAACATGGAATATTTTTAACAGAATCCTTTATCGGTTTAACAGCTTTAGTGTGCTCATCAGTCCATGCAACAGGATGTTTCTTTAATCTATTATGCAATGGCTTTGAAATCCTATTGATGTTTGGACAGAAATCAAGAACATAATTTAAACTACCTAGAAATCTATGTAATTGAGTTTTATTTAGGATTTTATTAGGAAATTTCTCTGCAAATGCAAGAGATCTTTCAATAGGTGTTATGGTTCCTTTGGAAATATAATGACCAAGGAACATGATCCTTGTTTGGAACAAGGAGACTTTAGAACTAGAAATGGCTAGACCAGCCTTCCTAGTGGCAAGATAGAAAGTCTTTAAATGCTTGAAATGTTGATCAATTGTTTGGGAAAAGATCAACACATCATCAATATAAACAATGCAAAATTCAGAGAAAGGATTATAAATATCATTCATAATCCTTTGAAATTCTGAAGATGCATTCTTTAATCCGAATGGCATAATAGTCCATTCATACTGTCCAAAAGGAACAGTAAAAGTAGTTTTATAACGGTCTTTGGGATGAATTTGAATTTGCCAAAATCCAGATTTCATATCAAATTTTGAAAAAATGAATGCAGAATGTAGTTTCTGAAGCAAATCCTTTTTATTAGGTATGAGATACCTAATCCATTTTAATGCTTTATTAAGGGGTTTGTAATTTATGACTAATATGGGTGTTCCTCTTTTTATCTCAGAATTCTTATTGACATAAAAAGCAGCACAAGACCATGGAGACCTAAACTTGACTATGAGACCTTTAGATTCTAAATCTTTTATCTCATCTTTGCAATGTTGTTCCAATTCCATGTTCATTTGGATTGGACGGGCTTTGGTAGGTATTTGCTTTTCATCAAAAGAGTTTTCATAAGGCAAATCAACCAAATGTTGTTTTCTGTTCCAAAAAGCAGATGGTAGATCCGCACATATTTCTTTTTCAATGAGGTCTTTAAAATCAGAGTTTTTTCTTTTTACAAATTCATTTTGTAATTGGTTTTCGATTCTTTGTAAACTCAAATCCTTTTTAAAACAAATCAGGTCATTTTGTTTTGATTTGAGGAGTGTATTGATTTGGTTCTGATAAATAGAACAAGCTTTAACAATATTCAAATTTCTTGTTTTAGGTTTTTCAATAAAAGAAAAAATAAGTTTTTTGGTTTTTGCTTTAAAAGATATATTATCATAGTTGACAGTATAGGGAGTAATGAGATTGATAAAGGAGGTTCCTAAAATAACAGTATGGTGTATGTCATTTGTAAGAATAAAAGAAGTCATGAATTCAAAACCATTGTTATGAATAGAGGCGTCAACTTTAGATTTGACATTAAGTTTTGAATTATTAGCGGTAGAAAGTCTTTCATTCGTTTTCTCATGAAACCTTCTGGGGACAATATTTTCTTTAATGCAATTTAAATCAGCACCAGTGTCAAAAAGGGCAATGGTGTCAATTTCAAAATCTTTAAAAAAAATCAAGGTAATTTTAATCAAATACTTTCTTGTGGTGATTTGCTTTAAAACAAACAGAAAATCATTGGGTATAGATTCAATGTTTTCAAGACTTTGTCCTCCATTACCACTATCATCAGATTCTGATTCTTTATCAGAATTATCCTGGAGTTGTCTATGTAAGAGAAGTTGAATGGTTTCAGAATCATTTTTTTGTTTTTCTTTCAACTCCTTTATCTCAAGTTTGATTTCTTTAATCTCTCTTTGAAGGTCTTGGATATTGGGAATTATTTTCTTTGTTTTCTTTTTTTCCAAGATTTCAGTTAGGTCATATGTATTCTTTTTAATGGTAGGGGCTTTAGAAGTTTCTGCTTTATCACCTAATTCTAAGGTTTTTAGAAGCTTATCAAGATACTCCTTTTGAAGAGTAGGGTCAGAAATGTGTTTAACTAGCTCAAGAAAAGTTTCTTGTTCTTTAGTCAACACATTGAATTTTTTTGTCTTTAATTAGGATTCTGTATCAGAATCACTATCACTGGATACAGATGTATCTCAGTCAATTAACTCATCAACCTGTAGAGGCTCATTGTTTCCCGATATGGAAGACTCAGAGTAAGAAGACTCTACAAGCAAAGGGGCCACTTTAGAGAATATCTCTTCATTTAGGTCAAGTTCATGGAGCTTTCTGCTCATTCTACAGAATTTCGCGGTACGACCTTTCTTTCCACATTTGAAACATGTGGCTTCTTTGTAATTGAAAGGAGCTTTTGATTTTGCTATGATATCTTTCCTTTTAGAGAAATGTGGTTTGCTATAAGGCTTCGATGGTTTCCTATAGGAAGGTTCTCTAAACTCATTGAAGGGTTTCCTATGGCTTTTAGACTTGTAATGTTTCTTGTAAGGTTTCGAAGAACACTTATCATTACAATCCTTAGAAGTGGAGGCTTTAAATGGGTTATAGTTAAACTGTTTACAGAAACTACCTCAGTACCTTAAACCAATCTCGTTTTAATGCCTCTTCTATCTATGAATGGAACATAGATGGTATGTCTGAGTATAATATCCTAGGATTATTACAACAGATGACCATGGCAGCTAATGCCTATAAAACCCAACAGGGAACCTCTAACAAAGCCATAGCAGAGATTCTCATTGCTGGCTTTACTGGTCAGCTTAAAGGATAGTGGGATCATCTCCTCACCAAACAACAACAATTAGATATTTTAAATTCAATTCAAACAGATGAGAATAGAGCCCCCATCTATGATGAATTCAATAGTCCAATTCAGGATGCAGTCGCTACCCTGATTCTGACTATATCCCTTCATTTCATATGTGATCCTTCACACCTTAGGGATAAGAATGCTGAGTTACTACACAACCTGAGAAGTAGGAAGCTTAGTGAATTCCAAAGCTACAAAACCACATTCTTTACCAGACTCTTCCTTAGGGATGATGCAAATCATATAACTTGGAAGGAAAAATTCCTTACAGGTTTACCTACCCTATTAGGAGAAAAGGTTAGGAATTCTATTAAAACCTTTTATGACAACCGTATTCCCTATGATGAGCTCACATACGGTGAACTTGTCAGTTTTATTAACAAAGAAGGTTTAAAGATTTGTCAGGACTTAAAATTACGGAAACGATTAAAATGGGAGCTTAGACAGTCTAAGCAAGAACTAGGTAGTTTCTGTAAACAGTTTAACTATGACCCTATATATATATATATGTATTTCCTATAATTATTTTTGCCTTTATCTATAGATGCATAGGCTGAGAATAAGAGAGGGGATGTCGTAAAATATGTTCAGTGCTGCATGAATGATGAAGGCGTATTAGCAGAAGAAGCAAGAGACTGCATACAAGTTTTATTCAATTAAGCATGTGCGGTATTTAGAAAAATGACCACCAATTAACCAAAGAAAGATTCAGAGAGAATTCGAATAAGGAATAAAGATTTGTAGATTTTAGAATGATGATTGATCGAGTTATTGTCAAGCAGACTGAAGTTAGATTACGCCTTTTCCTTTCTCATTAGGTCTTTTGGGCGTTAGGTTTGGTATTTATAAAACCAAGCCAGTCTCAACACGATTTAGAATAATTTTGAAGAAGAACAAATAGGGATTTAAAAATTAAGAGCATAGTGATCCTTAAAAGAAAAAAAAAATTATCTTTGCGCATTTCTATCAAATGATAAAAATAAAATATCTAGATAGTGTCCCAGGAGATATATCATTTTCCAATTTACAAACATCACCCTTGAAAGAACTTTTTATGACACTACAAAAATGAAAATGAGATCGGAAATTAAAACAACATTTATTTATTTATCATGATGAGGAACTATTTAGTGTGAACAGAACACACCTTATAGTATGCAATTGCATGTGTATGATGACTTAGGAGATTTAGTGAGTGCAGTCAGATGCCTAAACAAAATCCATACTACGAGTAATGCATTAAAGAATGGGATCAATAATTAAAGGGAATATATTGTCCTTAATATTTTCCTGAAAATCAGCGCTACACATCTCAAAACTTTTATCTCAAAAAATTATCCTAAATAATATGGAATTCATCAATTGATGGGTGAGTAATATAATTAATTTACTTGAATCTTGTGAAAAGTTATCAACCACTCAATAAATGACACATTATTTGGGATAAAAAATTTCAGATGTCTATCATTACTCTTTCTTAGACACCGTGTCCATCTCAAAATTGGTACAGGCATTGAGCCATCCCCGCCAAATTCATTGCAATCCCCATAAGCACGTCGCAAAAGTAATGTGGGTTTCCACATCGATCACTGTTTATCTTTATCCATGCGTCAATAGATTTTTAGTTTTTACTTGTCACTCTTAGGCTTTGTTACTTAATGGAGTGGGAGTGGAAAGTGTGGGTTCTCCTCACTCCAGCGTTTTTTTGCTCATCTAGGGAGGCGAGTGAGAGACCCACTCTGAAAGACCTAACTATTTTTAGAGTGAGGAGTGAGGTTCTTACTCCCCTGGTAGGAGATGGGAGTGAGAATACACTCTCACCTCTTTCTTTTTTATCATTCCCTTATTTACTATAATATTATTACATTTATTAAAATAAAGATAATATTACATTTACCTAAAAATAATAATAACATATTTAAATAATATTACACATATTAAAATTGCTAGTAGTAAACTTATTAAAATAAAATATTCTTCTATTTAGTTAAAAAAAGATAATTTACATTAATTCTAAGTTAAAATTATTAAAAATAATATTATTATATTCACAGAGAATTAATAATATTACTATATACTATTTTATTTGAAACTATAATATTAATATATTTATTTAATTTTAATAGTTTTATGTTTATTTAATATTAATAAACAATAATAATGAATAGTTATTAATAAACATAATAATTATGTTATTTCTATGAAAATGATAATCTTATACTTTGTATCTAGAGTACTTCACTTAATTTCCTCTGCAATATGGGCGTTAGCGGTATTTATCATGTACTTCTAGACTGTTGAAGAATCTTTTCCATTCTTCGGCTATGTATGGAAGGATAGAAATAAAATGACCACAATTTTGGGTATTCACCTAATCTTATTAGGTATATGTGCTTTTCTTCTAGTATGCAAGGCCCTTTAATTTGGGGGCATGTCTGATACCTGGGGGGGGGGGGGGGGGATGTAAGGAAAATTACCAACTTGACCTTTAGCCCAATTGTTATTTTTGTTTGTTTACTAAAATTCTTGTTTTGGAGGAGACGGGCGAACTATTAGTGTGGATGATTTGGAAGATATAATTGGAGATCATATATGGTTAGGTTCCATTTGTATATTTGATGGAATCTAGTATATCTTAACCAAGCCGTTTGCATGGGCTCGTCATGCACTTGTATTATTAGGGGAGGCTTACTTGTCTTATTGTTTATGTGTTTTATATGTTATTGGTCATTAGTAATAATGTTTTACCGTATAATTAATAATAATATTTCATTTGTATTGCTCTTATCAATAATTTTTAATTTATAAAGTTAAATTAAAATTAATAAAGATTGTGATTTACATAATTAACAATATTAATAATTATTTTTAATTTTTATAATTAAAATTAATAATAAATAAAAATAAAAATTAGTAAAGCACATGAATTTCTGTTTTGCACTTGGAAAGATTGAAAAGTGAAAAAAGTGGGTGCGCAAAGAAATCTACTAGTAAAGAAACTTGCCGCATACATAATGTTGACGCTAATTTCTGGTCAACTAGAAAAATGAATAAATGAAGCACGGGGAATTTATGTGGCTCAGCACTTGATCTACTATGTCCACATGTGTAGAAAGAGTAATTTTCACTACTAAATAAGATTTACAATGAAGTTGTTTTTTTGTTTCGCTATTTGCTCATATCTCTTTATTTATCAAGAGTTCTTTATTCATAAGACAATTTAGATATCCTCAGTCCTCGATAACTCCTTGTTTTGATCATTTTTTTCACTTAATATAGAGTTTTATCTGATACCAACATGCTATCTCCATCATTTATCTCCTTTTTAGACTTGCATTTGGCTTTGAGAGCTTCTAAATTCCTCTACTAAGTTTAAATAAGGGGTTCTAACTATTAAATGCTAACTACTGAGCTTATTCAGTTAAACTTATCTCCCATGATTGTACTCTTGGGCTATCATGCACTCCTGCAGCTGTGCTCTACTGCAGTCGTGCTTTTTTGACTTATCAAGCCCTCACGTTATCATGCTATAGCTATGCTCTCCTATAACCATGCTCTCTTGTAGCTGTCCTTGTTTGAAATATCAAGCTTCATGCTCTCATTCTCCGACGTAGCTGTGCTTATTTGACATATTAAGCTTCCTATCGAGCTTCTATGCTCGCATGCCTTTTTAACTTTTCACATTTCTTGTTACAACACATAAAACGTTCTTTCAACTAAGCTATAAGTGGTGGGATAATTCATTCAGTGAGTTTTAAAGTGGGACCATCAATAGGTTTTTGTAATGGAATTCATTAAATTTAACGTTAAAAAGGTTATCATGCTCGCATGTAGCTACGCTTAATTGACTTATTAAGCTTCCTACCGAGCTTGCATGCTCTCGTGCTCTCATGCCTACTTGACTTTTCACATTTCTTATTACAACACATAAAAAGAAAAAGAAAATCTTTTAATTGGGTGATAGGTGGTGGGATAATTCAATTTGTGAGTCTTACAGTGAGGTCATCATTATATTTTTATATTGGAATTCATTAAATTTAACATTAAAAAAATTAATAGATCTTACTTTGATAAAGATGCTGAAATTGTTCCTCACATTTTTTTTTTCTAAAAAACCAAAAAAAGAAAAACTAGCAAAGAGACTAAAGAAAAGAAAAAGCCAAGAAGATGATCTAGAATTATTGTGAAAAACCATTTATTTTAGCTATTTTTAAATCCAACTTTAATACCATGATAATCACATTTTGAGTGTTTGTACATTCATGTCTTTGTCTCGTACTGTTAGTATCACTTGTTTATTTAATCCTTTTCATTGTGTATTATTCATTGATATAGCTAAATAATAAGAAAGAAGAAGTGTAAGAAACTAAGGACACTAAATTATTTTTAAAAAAAATTATTGATTCGGACCCTTACAAATAAATGGGTATGGTCAAAAGGTGGATAGTCAACTTTTTGTTATTTTTATTCTTTATTTTATTAATAAAACAGTCAAACTTTGTGCTGGGGGTGTTCAGAATCCGGTCCGATCCGCTCAAACCGTCCGATCCATAAAAATCCGATTCGTGGATTGGTGAATTGGATTCGATTAAAAATTTGAAAATCCGCAACTGACGGATTGGATATGGATTCACTTCTATAAATCCGTAAAAATCTGCGAATCTGAAAAAAATATATATTTAATTAAAAAATTTATAAATATGACATTACTAATAAATAAGTAAGTTAAATGTAATTACATACTTATATTAACACCATAAGATACCTTATCCATTATCAAAAAATAACATAAATAATTAAATAATTAAAATATACAAAGATAAGTTGTAAAAATTCTTAAACAAAATAAAAAATTATAAACCAAACAATTGCAAGCTTGGAGGGATAGTAAGGATTTATTTTTGAAGATAATGGCTGAAAATACGAGAAAGAAGTATGATAAGTATTGGGGAAATTATGAATCAGTCAACCTTTTTTGTTTGTTTCTATATTGCTTGATCCTCGGCATAAAGAATGTTTTTTGAGATATTGCTTTGTAGTATTGTTTGGGTAATTTAAAGCAAATGAGTTAGTTGTCAAAGTGCGAAATAATTTAAGTAGTTTGTATGCTGAATACAAGTTACTTTATTGTGATGATGTGGAAGTAATGGAAGCTATGAATGATGAAAAGGAGTTAGAGATTGATATTGAAGGTGATGCTAGGATGGTATTTGATTCGGGCTATATGAGTATTTTAAAAGACAATATTTTTGTAGAGAGCAAAACAAAAGTGGATCATTACTTGACATAATCATATGAGAACCCAAAAAATGATAGTTTTGAAATATTAGATTGGTGGAAGAGTAATTCTTCCAAATATCCAAATTTGTCTTATGTTGCTCGAGATATTTTGGCCATGTCTGTCTCCACTGTGGCATCTGAGTCAGCATTTAGCACTGGTGGTCGTGTTCTTGATCCACATCAGTGCTCATTATCTACAAGGACAGTAGAGGCACTAATTTGCACTCAAAATTGGTTACGCTCAACTCCGATAAGCTTTGATGAGGCAATAGATGAGATTGAACATATTGAGACAGGTAAAATTTACATCTTAACTTTAATTGTGTGTATTGATTGTTATTTGACTTTAGATTGTTACTCTATTTTTTAAAATTGACATTTTTCTTTTGTCTTACACACACAGAGATTTTGGGAGCTGATAAAAAGATATTTGATGAAGCTTGACATCATTTGATGGGATAGTAAGGGTAAATATTTATTAATATTTTTCTTCAACAAAATTATTTTATTTGTTATTTATTTCAATTATGTTTATTTTGTTTAGGTTAAAGTACGAAATACAAATTGGCAGCGGACATTTTTCTTTTTGATGTGTCATAATTTGATACTTTAAATATATTATAGTAACTTTAATTGAACAATTAATTTTAATGTATTATATTTTGAAACTTTAAATGTATTATTTTATCTTCATTTGAACAATTAATTTCGGTGTGTTGTACTTGAAAACTTTAATGGATTATTTTAGTTTTATTTAAATAGTTAATTTATTTAAATTTTATTCAATTTTGAATTTGATTGGTAGTAAAATTATTTCTATATTACTTTTTTTCATTTTATTAGTTCGTGGATTGGACCAAACGAAAAATTTGTAATCCGCAGATCAATCCGCAAAATGATGGATTGGATATGGATTGAGTCAAATCCGCATCCGATCCGCAAACATATGGATTGGATTTGGATTAAATTTAATCAATCCGTGGATTGGATTGGATTGAAAATTCATAATCTGGAAAATCGTGGATTGGATATGGATTGATGTCCAATCTGTAAAATCCGATCCGCAAACACCCCTACTTTGTGCTTATAAATTTCTCGCCTTTCCCATGATTTTACTCTTGTGCTATCATGCACTCCTGCAGCTGTGCTCTAATGCAGTCGTGCTTTTTTGACTTATCAAGTTTCTGAGCCCTCACGTTATCATGCTCTAGCTATGCTCCCCTATAACCATGTTCTCTTGCAGCTGTCCTTGTTTGGAATATCAAGCTTCATGCTCTCATTCTCTGACGTAGCTGTGCTTATTTGACATATTAAGCTTCCTATTGAGCTTCCATACTCGCATGTCTTTTTAGCTTTTCACATTATTGTTAGGGAAATTATCATTGCACCGCCTATATTTTGCTTTATGTTCATCCAACCACTACAAAATTTTAACATGTACTTTGCACAACATTTCTTTTTACATTTGTATCAACTAACCACTTTTGCATTAACACTATTAAATAATTTTAACAAAATGACAATTTTACCCCCAAATAAATTAAAAGACTATTTTATCTTACAAAAACTTTTAAAATAAAAAATTATAATCATAAAAATATCCCTAAATTTAATAAAAAATAAATCTCAAATAGAGGTGTTCAACTGATTTTTATTAAAGTTAGATTTTACAAAATTTTAATAATTATTTTTATTAAAAATTATAATTTTACAAAATTTTAATAAAAATAAATTTATTTATTTATTAAAAAATTATAATTTTGTAAAATTTTATTAAAATAACTTAATTTATTTCTTAAAAGAATAAATCCTAAAATTTTAATAATTTAGGGGATTTTTATTAAATCCCAAAATTTTGCAATTATTTTTATAATTATAATTTTATATTAAAATAATTTTTATTAAAAATAAAAATTCTAATTTTGGGATTTTATTTTATTAAATTTAGGGATATTTTTATCATTATAATTTTTTTATTTTTATAAAAAATGGCTTTTTAATTTATTTAGGGGTAAAATTTTCATTTTATTAAAATTATTTATTATTGTTAATGCAAAAGTAGTTAGTTGATACATATGTGAAAAGAAAGGCGGTGCAATGATAATTTTCCTTCTTGTTACAACACATAAAAAGTTCTTTCAAATAGGCTATAAATGGTGGGATAATTCATTCAGTGAGTTTTAAAGTGGGACCATCAATAGGTTTTTGTAATGGAATTCATTAAATTTAACATTAAAAAGGTTATCATGCTCGCATGTAGCTATGCTTAATTGATGTGTTCAACTAATTTTTATTAAATTTAGATTTTATAAAATTGTAATAATTATTTTTATTAAAATTTATAATTTTACAAAATTTTAATAAAAATAAATTAATTAATTTATTCAAAAATTATATTTTGGATTGAATTTAATCAATCCGTGGATTGGATTGGATTGGATTGACAACTTCTCTCTCTCACTCTCTCACACGTGTGTGTATATGTTCCCTGTTTCTCAGCTTATTGTTTTACTTTTATTAACTTCTTAACCGCCTCTTTTTATTTATTTAATTTTTCACATATGTTAAAAAAAGGGGTATGGTCAAAGGTGGATAGTCAACTTTTTGTTATTTTTATTTTTTTTATTAATAAAACAGTCAAACTTTGTGCTTATAAATTTCTCGCATTTCCCATGAAAGTGTTCATCACTAGCACTGTCTTGCAATTGAATTATTGTTTAGATTTATTGCATATACACTCCAACAAGATTTGTTGAAATTCAAAAAATATCTCATCTTTTTGCAATCACTTAGCTCGATTGCATAAATATATACATATATACATATATATATGAAAATAAAATTAGCTTCCGTCACTTACACATCAAGTGTTGTCAGTGTTCATGCTTGTAAAATCTTGTTCTCACCAAGTGTTGCCGCAAGAGGCAAAAATGGGCAATCAAGATTAAATAGAATTATTGCTTCTAATATCTCTGCTAAACCGCCGCAAGTGAATCAACGGCGGTCGGCTAATTACCATCCTAGCATCTGGAGTCCTGAACTCATAGAGTCATTTACCACCGATTATAAAGTAAGTAACTAGAATTAATGCATTTATTAATATTCATTTGCTTAACAAGCTATCTTATTTACATTGTTTCCAACATCAATTTAGCTTATGTTTGTACGTATCTACCAGTATGATTTGTATGCCGGCCGATTGGAGAAGTTAAAGCAAGAGGTTAAGAAGTTATTTTCATCCACCAAAGGATCTTACGACAGATTAAAGCTAATTGACTCATTGCAGAGGTTGGGAGTGGCTTATCATTTTGAACAAGAGATTGAAGAGGCTATAAATTTACTCACAAAAGATGTTAGTACACTCAAGGATCTCAATGAAACAGCATTGTCTTTTCGGCTTCTACGGGAACATGGCCATTCAATTAGCACAGGTTGGTTAACATATATACAAAATCTTTCCTTATTTTTTATATTTGTGATTCTTATTTTTGTGGATCATGCATGGTATAAATTAAGCAGATGTGTTCGACAAATTCAGAAACGCGGATGGGAAGTTCAGTGAGAGTTTAGAAGGGGATATAACAGGCCTTTTGAGTTTATATGAAGCTTCATTCCTCGGATCAGTTCAAGAAGATGTTTTAGAGGAAGCCAAGAGCTTCAGCACTAAACACCTAAATGATTACTTATCAGGGAAGTTGGAGACTAATTTTCTTACTGAAAAATTACAGCAATCACTTGATATCCCACTGTATTGGAGAATGCAAAGAAATGAGGCTCAAAATTTCATCGATTTATACCCAACAGATGATCCAAAAAATTTGGCGTTGTTGCTGGAGCTAGCCAAGTTGGATTTCAATTTAGTACAATCCATACACCAGAAAGAACTTAAGGAGTTGGCAAGGTCGGTCAGCTTGCATCTATAAAACTGCTTTCGTGAAGATGCGTGTGTGTGTGTGTCTATATATATATATATATATATATATATATATAAATGTATGTATTTCCAATTATTAAATTTAATGTAATCGTTATTTAATTTGTGTAGGTGGTGGAGAGAATTGGGTTTCAAAGAGACATTATCATTCTCAAGAGACAGATTGATGGAGAACTATTTGTGGGCAATGGGCATTGTTTTTGAGCCCCAGTTTAATAAATGCAGGATTGAACTCACCAAATTTGTATGCATCTTAACGGCCATTGATGACATGTATGATATATATGGATCATTAAATGAGCTTGAACTGTTCACAGATGCAGTAAAAAGGTGCAATAATTAACATATTTGGAGATTGGATTATTAAGCACACACCTTTTAGCTAATAATATTTCCTACATTTATATGGCTGACCCTTTTTTTTCAGGTGGAATATTGGGGCCATGGAGAAACTGCCATATTATATGCAGATTTGCTATTTGGCTATGTTCAACTTTGGAAATGACTTGGCATATGATGTTCTCAAAAATCATGGCCTGAATTTGCTGTCTTACATTAAGAATGAGGTCGCTAATAATATGCTAGGACATTTTGAATTTTTCATTCTTTAAGGCTCCCTGTTACTAAACGAGTTTGGTTGCTATTTTGGACTTTAATCATACAATGAATTTCTTTAACGTCTATTAATTTAATGATGATTGATGCATATCTTATGATTATTTTATTGCAGTGGGCAAACCTTTGTGGATCGTATTTGGTAGAAGCAAGATGGTTTAGTGGAGGGCACAAGCCAACTTTGAACGAGTATTTAGAAAATGCCTGGACTTCTGTGGCAGGCCCTGCAGCCATCGTCCATGCGTGTCTGCTACCACCCAAAGAATGCAAATTAACTAAACATTCACTAATTAATTGCCTCAAAGATGGCTATGAGGTTATCTATTGGTCATCACAAATTACTCGACTTAGCAATGATTTGGGAACTTCCAAGGTGACTACTCTGATCCGATACATACATACATACATACATACATACATACATACATACACACACACACACACACACACATATATATATATATATGCATGTATGTATATTTTGAAAAAAAGAAATATGCTTAATTAAATAATATAGTTATTGTTGTCTTCATCTATAAATGTATAGGTTGAGATTAAGAGAGGGGATGTGGTAAAATCTGTTCAGTGCTGCATGAATGAAAAAGGCATATCCACGGAAGAAGCAAGAGACCGCATACAAGGTTTATTAAACTATTCGTGGAAGAAGCTGAATGAGAATAGAATCGCTAAAAGTAATTGCCTCCCAAATACATTGATGAAAATGTGCTTAAACATGGCAAGAACTGCACAATGCATTTATCAGCATGGAGATGGCATTGGATCATCAAATGGGGTCACTAAAGATCGTTTAGTCTCTTTGATCCTTAAGCCTATCCCTATCGAACAATAATTAAGAATCCTTATTATCGTGTATGTTTTTACTTGGCATTATTTCCAAATAAAGCGCTTGTCATGTAGTTCGATTATATATATATATATAATTAGCACACTCGCTACCCATTCTATTATTTTTCCTTTCGTTCAGCTTCTTAAAACATTGTTGACCTCATATTTCTTTAAGAAATCAACATTCATACAACCCAAATATGAATCACATATTTTGTCGTATGAAATGAAAACATTAATGCTAGAGAAAGGAGTAGATGTGCAATCTTTTGAATCTTTATTAAAAGTGGCAAGTATCGTAGAAAATAAGCAGGAAAACCATAAAGATTTAAATAAGCATAATGATCTAGGAAGCCACGTTCATGAAAGTCATGAATTAGAAAGCCGAGAAGTTGAAATTTTAGATGACGAAGAGGTGCACATGTACTTACAAGATATTATGAGTGTAGAAAACGAAGTTGAGTGCTTATAGTCTAATAAATGGCCCCAAGAGTTTAAAAACAAAGTAGGAGAGCTAGAAAAATTAGAGATAATAGGTAATAATCTAGTTAGAAAAGATAATAATGAAGTATATAAGATATTTTTATGAATATGCTAATTATTTTTGTAAATATTGTAGTGACATAGGAAGTCTTGGAAGCATAATAAATGGTAAATAGAAGAGTAGAAAACTTTATTGTAGACTGATTAATCAATTTAGGACAACACCTAGCAGTCAACTTAGGAAGCTTAGAGAACTCATCCTGGGGCTTGGAGAGTTTCTTGAAACTAGTCAATCAACACTTGAAGAAGAAGAAATCTAGACTATGTTAAAGAATTGTTTGAAAGGAATAAAGATCTGTTGCAAAAAGGTGTAGGCAATTAAAAACCTAAAATGAACAACTTAATTAATTTTCGGAAATACTGTTTAACATTACTGTTCACGATTACTATTCATCTGCATAAAAAATATTAATTTTCTAAACATGCAATAAATTGCAAAAAATAAATGACACGGAGATTTTTACGTGGTTCGGATTAATCATTTCTACATCCACGAGACCATGCCCAAATGAAAAGCAATTCACTAAGTTGAGATGTTAGAACCTATGGATTTACCAAAATTAGATGAAATCTCTTACAACTAAAATTTTATTTCTAAAAAACTGTGTAATGAACAGCACCAATCAATAGTTCAAAACATAATATCACAATCTTAATTCTCACACAGGTCATTAAATATTATATCGCATACCAAAATTTATTAGTGAATAATCAACAAAGATTATTTTAATTTCCTCAAACCATGTACCAAAGAGCACAAAAATAGCGCAATGGAACATACATACCTTGTTACTTACAAGAACACCAACATGAACTCACTAAATTTGTTTGTATCTTAATGGCCAATGATGACATGTATGATACATATGGATCATTAGATGAGGTTGAACTCTTCACAGATGCAGTAAAAAGGTGTAGCAATTAACATATTCGGGGATTAGATTATTAAGCACAATACTTTTTATTAATAATATTTCTTGCTTTTATATGGCTGACCATTTTTTTCTTTTTTTCTTTTTTAGGTGGGATACTGGGGCCATGGTGAAACTACCATGTTATATGCAGATTTGCTATTTGGCTATGTTCAACTTTGGAAATGACTTGGCATATTATGATCTCAAAATTCATGGCCTGAATTTGCTGTCCAACATTAAGAATGAGGTCGCTAATAATGTGCTAGGATATTTTGAATTTTTCCTTTTTCTTTAATGGCCCGCTCATTACTAAACGAGCTTGGCTACTATTTTGGAATTTAATCATACAATGAATTTCTTTAATGTTTATTAATTTAACGATGATTTATGCATATCTTATGATTATTTTATTGCAGGGGGCAAATCTTTGTGGACTATATTTGGTAGAAGCAAGATGATTTAGTGCAGCGAACAAGCCAACTTTGAACGAGTACTTAGAAATTTCCTGGACTTCTGTGGGAGGCCGCCCTGCAGCCATCGTCCATCCCTGTATGCAACCACCCAAAGAATGCAACTTAACTAAACATTCACTCATTAATTGCCGCAAAGATGGCTATGAGGTTATATATTGGCCATCACTAATTACTTGACTTAGCAATGATTTGGGAACTCCAATGGTGATATATATATATATTTACTATAATTATTTTTGTCTTTACCTATAGATGCATAGGCTGAGATTAAGAGAGGGGATGTCGTAAAATCTGTTCAGTGCTGTATGAATGAAGAAGGCATATATATTAGCAGAAGAAGCAAGAGACTGCATACAAGGTTTATTAAACTATTCGTGGAAAAAGCTGAATGAGATTAGAATTGCTGAAAGTAATTGGCTCCAAATACAATGGTGAAAATGTGCTTAAACATGGCAAGAACTGCACAATGCATTTATCAGTATGGAGATGGCATTGGATCATCAAATGGGGTCACTCAAGATCGCTTAGTCTCGTTGATCCTTAAGCCTATCCCAATCGAAAAATAATCAAGAATCCTCATTATCGTCTATGTTTTTACTTGGAATTATTTCCAAACCAATAGCTTGTCTTGTAGTTCGATTATATACATATACATATATATACATACATATATATTAGCACAGTCGTCTACCCAATCTATTATTTGTCTTTTCAATCTGTTCCTTAAACATTGTTAACCTCATATTTCTTTAAGAAATCAACATTCATACAACCCAAATATGAAGCACATATTTTGTCGTATGAAAAGAAAACATTAATGCTTGAGAAAGGAGTAGATGTGCAATTTGTTTAACCTTTATTAGAAGTACAAAGTACCGTAGAAAATAAGCATGAAAGCCATAAAGAATTAAATAAGCATAATGAGCTAGGAAGCCACGTCCATGAATGTCATGAATTAGAAAGCCGAGATATTCAAACTTTAGACGATGAAGCGGTAGATATGTACTTACAAGATATTATGAGACTAGAAAACGAAGTTATGTGCTTATAGTGCAATAAATGGGGATTTCAAACAGATTTGTTAGTACACCATTTAGTGTTATAATTTTTATTCAATTATATTGTGTAATAATGAATTTGCATTGTCGAATCTGCATGAGAGAAGTACTCCATATAGTCCTTCTTTCTCTTTTGCAGATGGCCATATCTTCTAAACTACAGAATCGTTGCATTCACTATATTGTGCATATGACAAATCTACATTTTAAAATATGCTGGTATCCACACTTGAGATTGATAATATATATATATAGTCATTTTCTAGTGTGGACGCCCTCATTTTTTTCATGTGAACACGCTTTTAGCCGTTCGGTTTGATATAGTCAAATTTTAATGCTATTAAACCGCATAGTTTAACAGTGTGTCCGAATTAAAAAAAAAGTAGGGGCACCTACACTTGAGAATGATTATATGTGTATACATATATACATATATACATACATACATATATATATATATATATATATATATATATATATATGCATACATACACGCACAACACACACGTATACATACACACACACATACACACACATATATACAGTCCATATCTAGTGTGGGCGCCCTTATTTTATTTAACGCGAATACACTGTTAAGCCGTGTGGTTTAATAGGATACATACATAAATGTTTCGATCTAATATTTTAAAGTGCTAGAAAGTCCCAAAAAAAGGCTTTAAATTTGTTGTTTATGGGTTGTAAGTTTTGAAGTCTCTTAAACTCCCTGGTTTTAAAGTTTTCTCAGATTTTTCCGTACTTTAAAATCTCATACTAGATTGAAATTTTATATATATATATAAATATGTAATGAAGAAATTGACTTTATCTGTTCAACCTTGCTTGTGGTCATTGACGCAACATACCAACACCTTGTGTATTTAAATAGTTGGGGCATTCCAACTTTGACTTTTTTTATTAAGATTAAAATTTTAGGAGCTAGCTAGCTAGATTGCTGGCTACCAGCAAATCAATCCACGTACGCAGATAAATTAAACTACTAACTTGTACGTCGTAACTTTTACTTCTTAGAGGACATGAGTTGAAAGAAAATTAAGCACGTGCTGTATTTAGAAAAATGACCACCAATTCACCAAAGAAAGATTCGGAGAGAATTCAAATAAGGAATAAAGATTTTTAGATTTTAGAATGATGATTGATCGAGTTATTGTCAAGCAAAATGAAGTTAGATTACGCCTTTTCCTTTCTCATTAGGTCTTTGGGGCGTTAGGTTTGGTATTTAGAAAACCAAGTCAGTCTCAACACGATTTAGAATAATTTGGAAGAAGAACAAATAGGGATTTAAAAATTAAGAGCATAGTGATCCTTAAAAGAAAAAAAAAATATCTTTGCGAATTTCTATCAAATGATAAAAATAAAATATCTAGATAGTGTCCCAGGAGATATATCATTTTCCAATTTACAAACATCACCCTTTAAAGAACTTTTTATGACACTACAAAAACGAAAATAAGATCGGAAACTAAAACAATATTTATTTATTTATCATGATGAGGAACTATTTAGTGTGAACAGCACACACCTTATAGTATGCAATTGCATGTGTATGATGACTTAGGAGATTTAGTGAGTGCAGTCAGACGCCTAAACAAAATCCATACTACGAGTAATTCATTAAAGAATGGGATCAATAATTAAAGGGAATATATTGTCCTTAATATTTTCCTGAAAATCAACGGTACACATCTCAAAACTTTTATCTCAAAAAATTATCCCAAATAATGTGGAATTCATCAATTGATTGGTGAGTAATATAATTAATTTACTTGAATCTTGTGAAGAGTTATCAACCACTCAATAAATGACACATTATTTGGGATAAAAAAATTCAGATGCCTATCATTACTCTTTCTTAGACACCGTGTCCATCTCAAAATTGGTACATGCATTGAGCCATCTCGCCAAATTCATTGCAATCCCCATAAGCACGTCGCAAAAGTAATGTGGATTTCCACATCGATTATTGTTTATCTTCATCCATGCGTCAATAGATTTTTAGTTTTTACTTGTTACTCTTAGGTTTTCTTACTTAATGGAGTGGGAGTGGAAAGTGTGGGTTCTCCTCACTCGAGCATTTCCTTGCTCATCTAAGGAAGCGAGTGAGAGACCCACTCCATAAGACCTAACTATTTTTAGAGTGGGGAGTGAGATTCTTACTCCCATGGTAGGAGATAGGAGTGAGAATACACTCTCACCTCTTTCTTTTTTATCCTTCCCTTATTTACTATAATATTATTACATTTATTAAAATAAGATAATATTACATTTACCTAAAAATAATAAAATATTTAAATAATATTACACATATTAAAATTGCTAGTAGTAAACTTATTAAAATAAATACTATTATATTTAGTTAAAAAAGATAATTTACATTGATTCTAAGTTAAAATTATTAAAAATGATATTATTATATTCACAAGAATTAATAATATTACTATATACTATTGTATTTGAAAATATAATATTAATATATTTATTTAATGTTAATAGTTTTATGTTTATTTAATATTAATAAACAATAATAATGAATAATTATTAATAAACATAATAATTATGTTATTTCTATGAAAATGATAATCTTATACTTTGTATCTAGAGGACTTCAATTAATTTTATCTGCAATATGGGCGTTAGCGGTATTTATCATGTACTTCTAGACTGTTGAAGAATCTTTTCCATTCTTCGGCTATGTATGGAAGGATAGAAATAAAATGACCATAATTTTGGGTATTCACCTAATCTTGTTAGGTATAGGTGCTTGTCTTCTAGTATGCAAGGCCCTTTATTTTGGGGGCATGTCTGATACCTTGGGGGGGGGGGGGGGGGATGTAAGGAAAATTACCAACTTGACCCTTAGCCCAATTGTTATTTTTGTTTATTTACTAAAATTCTTGTTTTGGAGGAGATGGGGTGAACTGTTAGTGTGGATGATTTGGAAGATATAATTGGAGATCATATATGGTTAGGTTCCATTTGTATATTTGATGGAATCTGGTTTATCTTAACCAAGCTGTTTGCATGGGCTTGTCATGCACTTGTATGATTAGGGGAGGCTTACTTGTCTTATTGTTTAGGTGCTTTATCTGTTATTGGCCATTAGTAATAATGTTTCACTGTATAATTAATAATAATATTTCATTTGTATTGCTCTTATCAATAATTTTTAATTTATAAAGTTAAATTAAAATTAATAAAGATTGTGATTTACATAATTAACAATATTAATAATTATTTTTAATTTTTATAATTAAAATTAATAATAAATAAAAATTAGTAAAGCACGTAAATTTCTGTTTTGCACTTGGAAAGATTGAAAAGTGAAAAAAGTGGGTGCGCAAAGAAATCTACTAGTTAAGAAACCTGCTGCATACATAATGTTGACGCTAATTTTTGGTCAACTAGAAAAATGAATAAATGGACGATGCAATAAATGAAGCACGAGGAATTTATGTGGCTCATCACTTGATCTACTACGTCCACAGGTGTAGAAAGAGTAATTTTCACTACTAAATAAGATTTACAATGAAGTTGTTTTTTTGTTTCGCTATTTGTTCATATCTCTTTATTTATCAAGAGTTCTTTATTCATAAGACAATTTAGATATCCTCAGTCCTTGATAACTCATTGTTTTGATCATTTTTATCACTTAATATAGAGTTTTATCTGATACCAACATGCTATCTCCATCATTTATCTCCTTTTTAGACTTGCATTTGGCTTCAAGAGCTTCTAAATTCCTCTACTAAGCTTAAATAAGGGGTTCTAACTATTAAATCCTAACTATTGAGCTTATTCAATTAAACTTATGTCCCATGATTGTACTCTTGTGCTATCATGCACTCCTGTACTTGTGCTCTACTGCAGTCATGTTTTTTTGACTTATCAAGTTACTGAGCCCTCACGTTATCATGTTATAGCTATGCTCTCCTATAACCATGCTCTCTTGCAGCTGTCCTTGTTTGAAATATCAAGCTTCATGCTCTTATTCTCCAACGTAGCTCTGCTTATTTGACATATTAAGCTTCCTATTGAGCTTCCATGCTCGCATGTCTTTTTAACTTTTCAAATTTCTTGTTACAACACATAAAACGTTCTTTCAACTAGGCTATAAGTAGTGGGATAATTCATTCAGTGAGTTTTAAAGTGGGACCATCAATAGGTTTTTGTAATGGAATTCATTAAATTTAACGTTAAAAAGGTTATCATGCTCGCATGTAGCTACGCTTAATTGACTTATTAAGCTTCCTACTAGGGGTATTCGCTGATCGGATTTTACAGATTGGACATCAATCCATATCCAATCCACGATTTTGTGGATTATGAATTTTCAATCCAATCCAATCCACGAAGTGATTAAATTCAGTCCAAATCCAATCCATATGTTTGTGGATCGGATGCGGATTTGACTGAATCCATATCCAATCCATCATTTTGCAGATTGATCTGCGGATTACAAATTTTTCATTTGGTCCAATCCACGAACTAATAAAATGAAAAAAAAAAGTAATATAAAAATAATTTTACTACCAATCAAATTCAAAATTGAATAAAATTTAAATAAAACTAAAATAATGCATTAAAGTTTTAAAGTACAACACACCGAAATTAATTGTTCAAATGAAGCTAAAATAATAAATTTAAAGTTTCAAAATAGAATACATTAAAATTAATTGTTCGATTAAAGTTACTATAATACATTTAAAGTATCAAATTATGACACATCAAAAAGAAAAATGTCCGCTGCCAATTTGTATTTCGTACTTCAACCTGAACAAAATAAACATAATTGAAATAAATAACAAATGAAATAATTTTATTGAATAAAAAAATTAATAAATATTTACCCTTACTATCCCATCAAATGATATCAAGCTTCATCAAATATATTTTTATCAGCTCCCAAAATCTATGTATGTGTAAGACAAGAAAAATTTCAATTTAAAAAAATAGAATAACAATATAAAGTCAAATAACAATCAATACACAATTAAAGTTAAGATGTAAATTTTACCTGTCTCAATATGTTCAATCTCATCTATTGCCTCATCAAAGCTTATCGGAGTTGAGTAGAGATGGCCAACGAGCCGTGCCGTGTCGGCCCAGGCCCATCAAAGGAAGCCCACGCGTGCTCGTGCTCGTGCTCGTGCTGTGCTCACTGTTCATTTCGTGCCGTGCCCACACGTGCTCGTGCTCGTGCCCACTCGTGCCGTGCCCACACGTGCCGTGCCGTGCCTAGGAAAAATAGCCCACTAAGTGTTTTTATTTTTTTGTTTTTTTAAGAGCGTATGCCAAGTTATTGTCTTATTTTTTTCAAGCTTATGTATTTTTTTTTGGATCCATATGCCTTTATTTTAATTTAATAGAATAAAAAATTCAAAACTTAAGTCCATATTCGATAATAATACATTAATAATAATAAGAGAATGTAATATTAGTTGCTAAGTTTGACTTTATGGTATTAGAATTCTTTTTTAGCACTTAACAATAACAATAATAATAATTTTTTTTTAGGGTTAACTTAATTGTTAACTTAGAATTACGTAGAGTCATATATCATAGTTTATAATAATATTGATACATATTTATAAAATCATTATGTTTATAATTTTATTTATTGAAATCATGTTATCAATTATTTATTTAATAAATTATAAACATAAATCAATTATAATATTTTTGAAACTAAGAATTAAATAAATTTAAAAAACTTGAGCCAATAAAAGATATTAAAAGATTCAATTTCAAGTTATTTATAAAATCATAAAATTTTAAGTTTACTTTCATTAAAAAATGAAACGTGCTTTTTCGCGTGCCGTGCTTTGGCCCATCTCTAATCGTGCCGTGCTTTTAAGGCCCGTGTGCCTAAAATCTAAGCCCGGTACGACACACGTGCGTGCCGTGCCGTGCCGCGTGCTCTACCGAGACGTGCTCATGCCGTACCATGCTGTACGAACACGTGCCGTGCCTCGTACCGTCCGGCCCATTGGCCACCTTTAGAGTTGAGCGTAACCAATTTTGTGTGCAAATTAGTGCCTCCACTGTCCTTGTAGATAATGAGCACCGATGTGGATCAAGAACACGACCACCAGTGCTAAATGTTGACTCAGATGCCACAATGGAGACAGACGTAGCCAAAATATCTCGAGCAACATGACAAAATTGGATATTTGGAAGAATTACTCTTCCACCAATCTAATATTTCAAAACTATCATTTTCTGGGTTCTCATATGATTCTGTCAAGTAATGATCCACTTCTGTTTTGCTCTCTACAAAAATCTTGCCTTTTGAAATATCATATAGACCGAATCAAACACCATCCTAGCATCACCTTCAATATCAACCTCTAACTCCTTTTCATCATTCACAACTTCCATTACTTCCACATCATCACAATAAAGTAACTTGTATTCATCATACAAACTACTTAAATTATTTCGTACTTTGACAACTAACTCATTTGCTTTAAATTCCACAAACAATACCACAAAAGCAATATCTCAAAAAACGTACTTTATACTGAGGATCAAGCAATATAGAAACAAACAAAAAAAGGTTGACTGATTCATAATTTCCCCAATACTTATCATACTTCTTTCTCATATTTTCAGCCATTATCTTCAAAAACAATTCTTTACTATCCCTCCAAGCTTGCAATTGTTTGGTTTATAATTTTTTATTTTGTTTAAGAATTTTTACAACTTATCTTTGTATATTTTAATTATTTAATTATTTATGTTATTTTTTTAATAATGGATAAGGTATCTTATGGTGTTAATATAAGTATGTAATTACATTTAACTTATTTATTAGTAATGTCATATTTATAAATTTTTTAATTGAATAAATATTTTTTTTCGTATTCGCGGATTTTTATGGATTTTATAGAAGTGAATCCATATCCAATCCATCGGTTGCGGATTTTCAAAATTTTAATCCAATTCAATTCACCAATCCACGGATCAGATTTTTATGAACCGGATTTTTACGGACCGGAAGGATTGAGTGGATCGAACCTGATTCTAAACACTCCTAGCACAAAGTTTGACTGTTTTATTAATAAAATAAAGAATAAAAATAACAAAAAGTTGACTATCCACCTTTTGACCATACCCCTTTATTTGTACGGGTCCGAATCAATAATTTTTTTTTCATAATTTAGTGTCCTTAGTTTCTTACACTTCTTCTTTCTTATTATTTAGCTATATCAATAAATAATACACAACAAAAAGGATCAAATAAACAAGTGATACTAACAGTACGAGACAAAGACATGAATATACAAACACTCAAAATTTGATTATCATGGTATTAAAGCTGGATTTAAAATAGCTAAAATAAATGGTTTTTCACAATGATTCTAGATCATCTTCTTGGCTTTTTCTTTTCTTCAGTCTCTTTGCTAGTTTTTCTTTTTTTGTTTTTTTAGAAAAAAAATGTGAGGAACAATTTCAGCATCTTTATCAAAGTAGGATCTACTAATTTTTTTTAATGTTAAATTTAATGAATTCCAATATAAAAATATAATGATGATCTCACTGTAAGACTCACAAATTGAATTATCCCGCCACCTATCACCCAATTAAAAGATTTTCTTTTTCTTTTTATGTGTTGTAATAAGAAATGTGAAAAGTAAAGTAGGCATGAAAGCACGAGAGCATGCAAGCTTGGTAGGAAGCTTAATAAGTCAATTAAGTGTAGTTACATGCGAGCATGATAACCTTTTAAACGTTAAATTTAATGAATTCCATTACAAAAACCTATTGATGGTCCCACTTTAAAACTCACTGAATGAATTATCCCACCACTTATAGCCTAGTTGAAAGAACTTTTTATGTGTTGTAACAAGAAGGGAAATTATCATTGCACCACCTTTATTTTGCCTTATATTCATCCAACCACTACAAAAATCTAACATGTACTTTGCACCACCTTTCTTTTCACATTTGTATCAACTAGCCACATTTGCATTAATACTATTAAATAATTTTAATAAAATGATAATTTTACCCCTAAATAAATTAAAAGGCCATTTTATTTTATAAAAACTTTAAAAAAAATTATAAACATAAAAGTATCCCTAAATTTAATAAAAATAAATCCCAAAATTTGAATTTTTATTTTTAATAAAAATTATTTTAATATAAAATTATAATTATAAAAATAATTGTAAAATTTTGGGATTCAATAAAAATCCCCTAAATTATTAAAATTTTAGGATTTATTCTTTTAAGAAATAAATTCAGTTATTTTAATAAAATTTTACAAAATTATAATTTTTTAATAAATAAATAAATTTATTTTATTAAAATTTTGTAAAATTACAATTTTTAATGAAAATAATTATTAAAATTTTGTAAAATCTAAATTTAATAAAAATCAGTTGAACACATCTATTTGAGATTTATTTTTTATTAAATTTAGGGATATTTTTATGATTATAATTTTTAATTTTAAAAGTTTTTTAAGGTAAAATAGTCTTTTAATTTATTTGGAGGTAAAATTGTCATTTTATTAAAATTATTTAATAGTGTTAATGCAAAAGTGGCTAGTTGATACAAATGTGAAAAGAAAGGTAGTGCAAAGTACATGTTAGAATTTTATAGTGGTTGGATGAATATAAGGCAAAATAAATGTAGTGTAATGATAATTTCCCTAACAAGAAATGTGAAAAGTTAAAAAGACATGCGAGCATGGAAGCTCAATAGGAAGCTTAATATGTCAAATAAGCACAGCTACGTCGGAGAATGAGAGCATGAAGCTTGATATTTCAAACAAGGATAGCTGCAAGAGAGCATGGTTATAGGAGAGTAGGGATGGCAAAATCCGGGTCCGGCTTTAGCCTTCCCGGATACCATTTTCTTTTCTGGGACCCGGATTTTAACCCGGATTTTTTCACCCGGGTCCGGGTCTGGGTTCAACCGGGAAAAATCTGGGTTTCCGGATTCTGGGTTGTGACCCGGATTAATGAATCAATATCAATTTCTAAAATTCTAAAAATAAAAAATTAATACATTTCCAAGTAATAACACATCCAAATTAATCAATAAAATTAATTAAAAAATAATATTAAAATTAGATATCCGGGTCCGGGTTCCGGATGTACAGGTTAACTTAAACCCGGACCCGGATATATCCGGGTTATTAAAATCTATTCCGGACCTAGTTTTTTTTACATTCCGGTACGGGTTCAACCCAGCCCGGATTATCTGGGTTCGTCCGGGTCCGGGGCGGGTCCGGGTTATTTTGCCATCCCTATAGGAGAGCATAGCTATAGAATGATAACGTGAGGGCTCAAAAACTTGATAAGTCAAAAAAGCACAACTGCAGTAGAGCATAGCTGCAGGAGTGCATGATAGCACAAGAGTACAATCATGCGAAATGTGAGAAATTTATAAGCACTAAGTAGGGGTGTTCGCGGATCGGATTTTACAGATTGGATATTAATCCATATCCAATCCACGATTTTGCGGATTATGAATTTTCAATCCAATCCAATCCACGGATTGATTAAATTCAATTTCTGATCCATATGTTTGCGGATCAGATGTGGATTTGACTCAATCCATATCTAATCCATCATTTTGCGGATTGATCTGCGGATTACAAATTTTTCATTTGGTCCAATCCACGAACTAATAAAATGAAAAAAAATAATATAAAAAAAATAATTTTGGCGGAGGAGAATTGGGTTATTGCATCATCTCAAGTTTATGTAAGTTTCCTGTTTATGAAGCAGACTTTAGGTTGGGGAAGCCTACTTGGGTTGCTTGGGGTTGTTTTCCTTATAAGAACGTAATTCATTTCATTGACGCCAAATCTGGAGATGGAATTGAGGTATGGGTTCACTTGGAGAAAGAAGTTATGGCCAAATTCGAAAATGACCAGGAACTTCTTCCTCTCTTGTATGTTTTACATTAATTGTTCATGGAAAGGTAAACACACGCAAATTTGACTATCACTGAATCCAAATTATGTTTCATAATGAATAACATAAGTATAAAGTCTAGTTTGATCAACAGCCAAGGGTTGGCTTAAAGACTTATTTGATAGTAATATAAACCCCTATGTTTTCAATAAGGGACAGTGAGACCACATTTTATGTATATTACCTTTTTTAAACAGAAACTAAAAAATAACTTTAAACTTTTTTAGTAGTTTAAATAGTTTAACTTGTCTAGTAGGCTAATAATAATAGAATATTTTAACATATAAATTATTATATTTATTTTAATGATACATGTGTATTGATTATATAAAGCTTTAGATTAAATAGATTTTACAATTAACATATATCCCATATATTAATAATATTAAAAATATTTTATATAATACTAAGGTAATTTAAATTTTATTTAATTATCTTCACATTGTGTTTTATTTATTATAAAATTTAGCTAATATAATATAAGATTGTAAAATATTAAAATATTTTTTGAATATTGAAATTATTTTAAAATGTAAATATTCTTGCATTTATTTTAATATTTTTTATATTTATTATAAAACATTATAGTCATTTTTTGAGTTAATAGTATTATAGCCAAAACGAGATTTTCTTTAATTGAAAACTTAGGGGTCTACATGATTTTCTCCAAATTTTGAGATCGTAAGTGTCCTTTTCCCAATCATAATTTGAAAATATATTAAACACATGAAGTTGATTGTTTATATATGAATCCTGATCCATCCTCACTCTTGAATCTCTTTCACCCTTTCAAAATATTGTAGTATTGGACTAATAAGAACAATTTGTTTATTGAGTGGCTTTTTTTCAATATGAATAATATGCTTAATTTTAATTTTGTTAGGTCGGAATGAAATATACTTTTGTATTATCTCATGCACCCAATGAAGCTCAAATGCAAGACTTGAGCACTAGCATTGCTGATCATTACCATAGAAGTAGCACCTTGGCTTCAAATAAAATGTCTTTAAAACATTGCTTGTGTAACTTTATTCCTGTAAATTTAATTGATAAAAAAATATAGGGTTTTAATAAGGTAAAAAATTATAGTTTTTCAAAAATAATTCTTGTGGATGCGTAATTTCATTCAAAATTGCATTACTAAGTATTAATAAATATTTTTTTCTAAAATAAAAAAATAGATGCTCTTAAAACTACTTAAAAATAATGGAGTAAAACAAAAATGAAACAATTGCCTTTTTTGATACTACTAAAAAAGGGTCTTTCTTATACTATTTTGGTGTTAGCATCTTGTTTTACTAATATCGAGTTTTAGTAATAGCATAGCCAATGCCAATGTCACATTGACACTAAATAATAATATCAAAAATATTTTGTCACGATGGCGCATCACACAAATTTTGATTCTAAGGCATCACATACATAATGATTCTATGGTATCAAAGAAATTTTGATTTTAAGATATCACGTTTATAATAATTTTATAGTCTGAAAGAAATTTTGATTCTAAGACATTAAATTCATAATGGTTCTATGATATCAAAAAAATTCTGAATCGATGGTATCAAAGAAATTCTAATATAATGGTGCTATCCAAATTCTTATTGTAAAATAGTAGTATTACTGTCATTATTGATTTGAGAAAATAAAAAAATAAAAATACGGCCAAGGAGAAATCAAATTTACAACTGATAATCAATGCCATTAGGCTCCATTTCAACGTTTCAAAGTAATACAATAATCCAACAATATGGAATAATCTAACAACATAATATCATCCCACAAGTCTAGAACAAACTAGAACCAACAATAACCAAATCGGTGATTAATCAACTGTGACTAAACATTCACCCAAATGTATTATAAATATTCAAAGATGCACAAACTTGTTTATCTTGAAACGAGAACTAACTAGTAGCAATGATCTTGAATAAACTGAGTGTGAATCAGCAGCAACCAGCTTCAAGTAACCTGACTAATAACAATATTCCCTGCAAGTATAAAGGAACAATAAAAGTAGGATTATACATCATTACAAAAAAATTAATAATAAACTTGTTTTCTTAAGGCAACAATATTGATGCAGTGTGATTCTACAAAAGAATGCTCTGCAATGAAACTGATTATGAAAAGATAAAAGACATAAGGTCATTGATAGATAGGATTTTCAATACACGTTGACTTTTAAGAATGCCGCAACAAAGAAATAACCTAAAACTCGTTCCACAGAATACCGAAAAATAGCAAGAATAGAACTCAAACCAACAGTTTATTCCAAGAAATAATCAATGACTAATAGTCAAAGCCTACTTCTAAAAGGTAAAAAATAATTTATTTATACTAGCTATAACTTATCCTAATTTGACTCTAAAACCTATTTTAATAAGACTCATACCTAAGTTAGAAATACAACTCAAATGAGCTATGCATAAATAACAAAACTTTAAATATGAAACCAAATTAAAATACATTATCAATAAGATTAATGTTATGAGGTTTCATTCCAAATTTCGCTTGAGAGTCTTGGATGAATTTTGGGCGTTACACTTTGAGAGGCCAAAACGCGTCATTGAAAAAGAGAAAACATGCAACATGTTTTCCTCACCAATATTCCTACACAATGAGACAATTCCAGCTCTCTATAAATTTCATAACAATGAATAATCAACTCATCAACATAATTTTCAAAATAGTGAAAGCTTAAACAATAAGCAGCAATTGGTAACATTGGCTATTTCTTTAATAAAAATGGAAATCAATGTTGAAACAATTTGTAGGGAAATGATCAAACCCTCAACTTCAACCCCAAGTCACCTTTACTACAAACTTGTTTATCTTGAAACTAGAACCAATAATAACCAATTGATTTCATTAATTAGTAGCAATGATCTTGAATAAACTGAGTGTAAATCAGCAGCAACTAGCTTCAAGTAACCTAACCAACAACAACATTCCCTGCAAGTATAAAGGAACAATAAAAGTAGAGTTATACATCATTACAAAAAAATTAAGGGATATTATCATTTTCCCACCAAAGTTATTCTGACACATTATGTCAGTACCACGGTTTGGTAAAAATATCGTTTTACCACCAAACGTTTAAACTGTTAGAATTTTCTCACCATTTTGTTAAAACTCAGTTAATATTTAACGGAAAATACATAAAAAGTCAATTTTACCCCTGGAGCATAAAAGATGATTTTACCCTTTAAAAAGAAAGAAACAACAAAAGACGATTTAATTATAAAATTACCCCCCCAAAGTAGTCGTTACATTCAAATAACGGCTACGTTTGTGCTTATAAAAGTTGGCTGCTATTGCCTTAAGCCATTTCAATACCACTACACCAGCAATCCCAATTCAAAGATTAGCAACCCCATTTGAGCACCAACCCCAGTTGAAAAAAGAAAGAAAATGGCATCCCAACAACTCAAATTTTAATGCACAACTACAAGCCACTGTAAACATTTCAGTACCACTACACCAGCAAGCCCAAGCCATTTTTAAACACCAGCAAGCTCATTTTAATATTAGCAATCAAGCCATTTCAACAGTGGCGACCCCATTTCAAAAAGTCAGAAAATGACATGCCCAACTCAAAGACAGCAAAACCAAACACACGTTATCGTTCAAAGACAACAACAATACTTTTAGCCTTCAGACACATAAATTGAAACAAAACAATGGCCTCCAGCAGTAACTTTAGTGTTAATACCAGGGTTCGAGCTAAGAAACATGCTGACATTACTTGCTACCCTAAATATTGCAATTGTGGAGTGCAGGCATGTGCGATGGTATCTACTACCTCAGCAAATCCTAATAAGCTCTTTTGGACATGCAGGTTTAAAAAGTGTAACTTTTGGTAATGGGCAGCAAAAGAAGATATGGAAATGCGTAACACTACATTCGGTCATGGCATGAACCTAAATGAATATGTGATGAAGATGAATGAACGGCTATGATACATTAAAGCAAAGCCAAAATTGGTCATAGTTTTTATTTGTGGCCTTGTGATAGGCTTATTTATGAGGAAGTAATGTAATAAACATGAAAAAATATTGTAGTAATCAATCATTGTAGTTGAAGATGTAATGAAGCATTATAGTTTAAGATGTAATGAAAATCGAAAGTAATCAAAATAATTTGTGCATTCAAAATACATAATATAATACAGTAAAAAACAGTTTGTGGATTCCAAAAACATAACAACAACTTAATGCACTAATATAAAGTTTGTGCATCCAAAATACATAACAGCACCCTAATGCTAATATTTCACAAAGCATCTAATATTTGTGAAGCTTGTGAGCCTTGAGTTGGATTCGAGGAAACATTATTAGCTTCATATTGGCCTTGACAAAAAAATTATTACCTCATTATCTAAGACAACAATAGCTATTTGCAGGCATCAAACATTACTTTGAAACAATAACAATACCTCTTGTACCTCTAGTTGTCATTCCTCTGTTACCTCTTCTAACTCCATCACCTCTTGCTCTTGCCCTATTACCCTCTTGGCCCCTTCGACCTCTATTCCCTCCTCTTCCTCTATTACCAGTCCCTCCTCTTCCTCTATGAGAAATAAAGCTCTCTTGTGAACCACCTACTGCCAATTTAAATTGAAATATATAAATAATCGAATCATCAATATTTACAACAAACTAAAAATTATTGAATGAATAACAATAAACGAATTACCATTTTCTTTGCCCTCTGCGAAGTACTTGCTGCATTAGAACTTTCTCCCAGCCCACTAACTCCCTATTTAAAATTGCATAGATAATAATAAAAAAATAAGTTCAATACATGTAAAAGCAATTAAAGCCATAGGTTCAATATATTGTTACCTGATTCTGGGCTCTTAATTTTCTTGCTATCGATGGCCTTAATGCATATTTCCTGACATTGTGGTCATCCCACTACAAAAGGAACAACATATATAAAATGATCTTTTTTTTTATTAGCTCAGTGGCTGCCCTTTTCCTTGACTTTTTTGGTCTTCTAATCTTCTAGGTAATCTCAAGTGGAGAGAGTTTGGGCTTATCACAAGGGTCCCATGTAACCTTGTCAGGAATTGGCTTGAACATCACCGCATATGTGTTCAAGTATGCCTCTTTGGTGAGTATTATGGTAGATACTCTGCTGCCGTGTGTCTCACGTGACTAATTGCAGCCATAGCATGAGTACAGGGGATTCTAGCTAGGTCCCAAAAACCGTGTAATTCTTTGTTTATTTAAAGTATGTGGTTTGTTATCATCAAAATCAATATTTTAAAGCCATATAGGCTAGCAATAAGTTGACTAGTTCAGATATTTGCCATAAGACCACTCTTGATGGCACAAAATTATGGCATCAAAAGTTTGGTCATTTGAACTACAAGTTACCAATTAAAATTGTGAAAACAGGTGCCAACAAAGGAGTTCCAATACTAAAAAAAGAAACAACCTAGAATATGTGGCTACTGTCAATCTGGCAAACAACAAAGGACGTCACATAAAGTTGTTCAAGATAGCACAATATCTAAGGTACTACAGCTACTTCATATGGACCTTATGGGACCAATACAAGTTGAAAGTTAAGCTAGAAAAGGGTACGTATTTGTGTGTGTTGATGATTTTTCTAGGTTTACATGGGTTGACTTTATTACAGAGAAATCAGATACATTTGATGTGTTTAGAAAACTATGTGAAAAGATTAAAAACGAAGAAAATTGCAATATTGTCATAATTATGAGTGATCATGGAAGAGAATTTAAAACTCTAGTATTGAAGAATATTGTAATTTACATGGAATTTCACATGAGTTTTCCTCAGCTATTACTCCATAACAAAATGGCGTTGTAGAAAAAAAAAATACGACCTTACAGGAAATGGCTCGAGCGATGTTAAACTCAAAGAATCTTTCAAAGAGATTATGGGCTGAAACACTTAACACTGCTTGCTACACCATTAATCATGTTTCTCTTCGTTCAGGTACCAAGAAAACTCCTTATGAGTTATGGAAAGGTAAAATGCTTAATCTTGGTTGTATGTGCTTTATATTGAATGATCGTGAGCATCTTGATAAATTTGATTCAAAAAGTGGTGAAGGTGTTTTTTCTTGGTTATTCAAATAATAGCAGAGCATTATGTGTTTATAATAAGATAACTCAAAGTATTATTGAATCTGCGAAGGCGGTTATTGATGATTATCAAGATTTTATAGATTACTTAACTGACGAAGAGATAACCAGTCTTTTAGAAACACCAAACTTGTTACATTTACTTCCGCAGATCAAGCCATTGAGAGAGGTCAATCTAGTAAACGTTCTTTAAACTAAAAAGAACCAATTGTAGAAGACGCCTTTTAGGAAACTCCAGAGAACGTGAAAGAGAAACTTTTAAAGCTCCAGGCAACCATGGACCTACAGGACCCAATTATCATCAAAAGTTAAGCAAAATCACCCTCTGATCTTATTTTAGGTAATCTTGATGAACAAATGGTCACAAGGAAAAGCTATGTAAATATGGTAAGATTCACTTGCTTTGTATCAATAACTGAACCAAAGAATTTTAAGGAAGCTTTACTTGATGAATTTTGGATTAAAGCTATGCAAGAAGAATTAGAACAATTTGAACGAAATAATGTATGGATGCTAGTACTTATACCTGGTCACACTAATATTATATGAATCAAATGGATTTCGAAGAATAAAACTAATGAATTTGGTGACATAGTAAGAAATAAAGCTAGGTTGGTGGCACAAGGCTACATACAAATTGAAGTGTTGACTTTGATAAAACCTTTGCACATATTGTTAGACTAGAATCTATTTATTTACTTCTTGCAGTTGCTTGTTTGATAGGCTTTAAATTATTTCAAATGGATGTTGAGAGTGCCTTTTTGAATGGCATCTTAAATGAAGAAGCTTACGTTGAACAACCTAAAGGTTTTGAAGACCCCTTATTTCTCAAACCATGTCTTTAAATTAAAAAAAGGTTTTCTGCGGTTTAAAGCAAGCTCCTCGAGTTTGGTATGAAAGATTGAGTAATTTTTTGCTTGAAAATGACTATAAGCAAGGGGGGCTAGATAGAACATTATTTCCTTTTTAGTTCCAATTAATTCATGAAGGGGGTATTTCCTCTCCTCATAATCCACATTCTAGTAAATATGGTACTAAGCGCTTAGTGTGCCAGAGGTAATGATCTTCCACTAAGTATGGTGTCAACAACACGCTGTGCTAGACGAAATATATAAATTTGCAAGTCTTATGCTTCATTTCCAAAATTTATGTTTGATTTTACAATTAGTGTTGATTTACTAGTTTTATGTTATATTTGCAAGTTTTTGTTCTGTTTACCGGTAATACATTAATTTACTAGTTTATATTAATTTACTTGTTTTATTTTCCATTTCCAAAATTTATGTTTTATTTTGCACTTAATGTTAATTTACTTGTTTTATGTTATATTTATAAATTTTCATTTTATTTACCAGTAGTATAATAATTTACTACTTTTATAGTAATTAACTTATTTTACCTTCCTTTTTCAAGTCTTATATTTCATTTCCAAAATTTATGTTTGATTTCACAGTTAGTGTTGATTTACGAGTATTATGTTATATTTGTAAATTTTTGTTTTGTTTACTAGTAATATATTAATTTACTAGTTTATATTAACTTACTTGTTTTACCTTTTATTTAAAAGCCTTATGTTCCATTTCTAAAATTTATGTTTTATTTTGCGCTTAATGTTGATTTACTAGTTTTATGTTATATTTGTAAATTTTGTTTTATTTACCAGTAATACATAAATTTATCAGTTTTATAATAATTTACTTGTTTTACCTTCTATTTAAAAGTTTTTTGTTTCATTTTTAAAATTTATATTTTTTTACAGTTAATGTTAATTTACTGGTTTTAAGTTATATTTGTAAGTTTTAGTTGTGTTTACTAATAATATATCAATTTACTAGTTTTATATTAATTTACTCCTTTTATTTTCCATTTATAAATCTTATGTTCAATTTCTAAACTTTATATTTTATTTTGCACTTAATATTGATTTATGAGTTTTATGTTATATTTGCAAGTTTTGTTTTATTTACTAATAATACATCAATTTACTAGTTTTATATTAATTTCTTCATTTTACCTTACATTTACAAGTTTTATGTTTAATTTCTAAAATTTATGTTTTATTTTACAATTAATGTTGATTTACAAATTTTATGTTTCATTTACATAATTTATGTTTAATTACAGTATTGATGCCGTAACTTTAATCACGACATCATAGAATGACGTCATAAATCAAAGAGTAAAAGAAAATAAGCTTACCTAATTAAGCCTATGGAACATGTTGAGACTTCACCTTTAACCCAAGCTTGAAACTAAACTAGCCACTCAAATTGAACTAAGGGTAAAATAGTAATATATGTAGAAAATACAAGGTGGAGAGAGAATTACATAATATATGGCTCAAAAATGGATTCAGGCGTGTCAAATTAGGGGGGAGCCCTCTATTTATAGATACAATGAATAAATCATGGCCATCAGATGAAAACAATTCGGACTCCAGAATTGCGCCACATGGCAAGCTTTGATTAGTTGGAGCACATCATTAGTCAACACCACATCAGCATTTCGGTCCAATAAGATACTGCCACGTCATTGGTCAATGCCACATCAGTATTTTTTCCAATCTCATACTGCTACATCATCGATCAACACCACATAATCAATAAATGCCACATCATTGGTCTAATAGGATGCTGCCGCATCATCGGTCAATGCCGCATCATTGTACCATATATGTGAACAATGTCGTACTCATAAATAGTGTCGTATATGTGAACCGTACCTTATACATGATCAGTACCAAATGCCCTTTTACGCTCTTCCTAAGGTTTTCGACCGTCCTGAGTTCAAAAATGTCATTCATTTTATTGTTTCGACTTCTCGTTAGTTGTAAAATGGCCAAAATATTCCCAAATAACATAAAATACTTAAATTATACTAAAACAGATCTAATAAAAGCTTAGAAAATTTAAACACATAAAAGTGAAAATGTTAGTGAGAATCAGAGCATAAAATGACAATTTTACCGTATATAAATAGACATTATCCAGTACTCGACACACCCCCTACCAATTTATTGCTAGTCCTTAGCAAATTAAGTGATGAAATCTAACAAAAATCAAATTAAAATCTGCTTACCAAATCAATGAACTTTTCTGAAAAATTGACATAATGATTATGAGGTTCGGTCAAAAGAAAAACAATACTTTTATTCTTACCATCTCATCAGAGTTCTTTCTATAGGTAGTAGGTTTATTTATATTATTTCTTTAACCAACTCTATCCATTTTACGGGAACACTCTCTGCTTATTGAGGCAAAAGGCCCGATTACTAAGAAAGAGCTGGGTTGGACAACTCAAACTCTGACCATTTGACTCGAACACTCTCTACTTGCTGAGGCAGGAGGCTAGTTACTAAGTAAGAGTTTTTACAATTTTGATCATCTTTCACCGTTTGACGTGAATACTCTCTGCTTACTAAGGCAAGAGACCTAGTTACTAAGTGAGAGCATCTCTTACTCTTCTTCCTTTTTTTCTTCTTTTTTCTTTTTTTCTTTTTTCTCTCTTTTTTAGGGTATAATGACCACTGGATTTAGTTGTTACTCACAAATGAAACGAAAGGATTAGGTATTACAAAATCTCAACTTACCACCACCATCACTTGTCGTGTGTGTGTGTGTGTGAGTCTAGACTGGTCTATTGAATCTCTCAAAATGGCCAAGGTAGACAAAAATGGTTAGTTAATAATATTGGAAAAAAATTCAACAATTTGTTTTTTTTTTTTTTACTAAACACTAAGATTGGGAGGATGTGTTTCTAGAGTAACTAAACTCCATATTCTATCATCTTCAACTCAAAAATTCAGAAATGGTTAATAATTATGACAATAGAGCTATCGTTTATTCCACAATTGTCAACTATTCCCTCCCCCCAACTAAAACTAGACATTGTCCTCTATGTCTTCAAGGAAAAAAGTAGAGTTTTGAAGACATCACCTGAGCACTGCAACAGAAAATATTTATAAATGGAGAGTTAAATCTAATTTGTGCTTCTTACTACTACCACTACCATCATCAGTCGACCAATCCAATATTGGAGTCTTGGGATCTGGTTATGGTTTGTAAGCTTCTAAAAGATCAAGTAATTCATTAGTAGTAGGAGCACAAATAAAGAGTTTTTTCGTTGCACATGAAATGAAATGATTTTTAATTGCATGGTTAATAAAAGCTATCAAACCATCGCAAAAGTGATTAACATTTAACAAACTGATGGGTTTCTGATGAATATTCAAATGTGTCTAAGATGCGATTGTAATTGGTGTCTCTAAAGTCGCAAGATCCCTTGGTAAGAAAATAAAAACATCAGCATGTTTTAGCATTTCAGTTATTCTTTCTTAAATACCTAAGACAACTAATTCCTCTCCAATTGGTGGGCCAGGTAAGCATCCCAGTGTTTTTAGGGCTTCCAGAATTATGCTTAGCATTTAGCTTCCTCTAGTAAAAGCAGCTTGTGAGACAAGTCTTGATAATCCCCGGACACCTCCTCTATATACTTGGTGTATCTTTCTTTCTGCTAGTACTTGATCAAGATCTATAGTTGTTTAAACAAACTCCCTATATTTGCCATAATGAAACCTAGAGAGCAAATAAATATTTTTGAGTTGTCTGCTCGAAGTGGCTGCCATTTGGAAAATCTCAAAAACCATATGTGAATGCTTAAAAAAATACTCATATTTAAAGATCTTGGCGACAGATATAATGATCCACAGATGTAAATGAGCTGGGTTTGTCAAATGACGCGTAAAGCTCATAGCTTAATTATTCAAAAGCAAACGGTAAAAAGAAATAAACAATAATTAGATAGAAATTATACTACAAAAAGCAGTAAAGTAAACAGTAAATCAAAAGGATATGTTGTAACACTCCACTATATTATTTACTTAAAAATGCTTAAAAACACAGTTACTTAATATAAATACGAATTTTAAATGTTTAGCACAATCCAACAAAAACTTTCTTACAGAAAAGTAAAAGTCGTATAGAGATTTCTTAGTTTATTTAAAAACTTAATTATTACATAAAGCCAAGATACTTATTTTTTTATTAACACAAAGCTGAGCCCATCATAAAATCCCAAGGTCAGTTATGCCCATATGCACTTCGTCTTGGTTAGGACTTGGCGCCAGCTTGCCCTACTCATCGTTACCTACAATGTAAGGACTTAGTGAGCTAATGCTCAGTAAGATAACACTTTGATGCATGTATAAATTATGATGCATATGAATGACCATTCTTAAAATAAACTTAGAAAATACAAAACAACTTTATTTGGGCCCTAGGTATGTTGCATTCCAAGATTGGCACTTTTACTCTTTAAACATCATGCTCTTGGGCCTCATTAGTTGAACTTTTGGGCGTTATGTATCGTCGTCCCCAAAAAATTTCTTACAACTTAGTTTTTAGGGCTTGCCCTCCTTAGAACTTTGCCACCTGGTAGTACAACCACCTATTTTTCATAAATTCATTTTCTGAAACGTATTCTTCATAATGTCGTCCATGATATGCATGCATCCAATGCAACTTATAACCCCGATGCATAACAAAATCAACATACAACATTATTTAAAGACAAGAGTCTTTAGTATAAGCGGCATAGCCGACCATATCATAACTAAGTATAAATATCACATATTAGGCAGCAGAGCCGATCATATGAAGATTTAGAATATAAATAACCACATTATAACAACCATCATAATATAAAGGGATTGTTAAAACTGAACTTAAGTAGAAAAATAATTTTGTCCCTACATTGCAGTTGAAGTGTTACTTACCTCTTGATCTTGATTTCTCTAGACCTTTCTAAATTAAGGATTTCTCTACTCTTGTTATTATGACTTATAATGGAAGAGAATGAAATTTCTAAGTTGCATTCAAAATGAAAGGTGGTGGGGGTATTTATAGGATTTCTTAAGGCTAATGGATGGTTAGGATTTTGCCACCATAACTCTTGATCAATAGTTGAGGTTAACCTTCATAAATACCTTACTAAATTCTAGAATTCTTATCTTTTCTCTACGACCTTCTCTTACATCATCACTTATATCATTGATTATGTCATTCTTACTTAGAATTAAATATCTAAGTAAAGATGAGATTATCCTTCATAAATGTCTTGCTAAATTCTAGAATTCCTTAACTTTCTCTACACTTCTTCTTACATCATCGCTTATGTCAACGCTTACGTCATCATTCCTTATGTCATTGCTTATGTCATCATTCCTTAAAATTAAATATTATAAACTCAAGGGGCTTGTTAGCTTAAAAATAAATTATACTATATTTAAGAAATTTGTACCTCACAATTTCCTCCCTCCTTTTAAAAAATTTCGTCCTCGAAATTTACTTACTGAATAGCTCAGGACGCTTATTCTTCATTTCTTCTTCACGCTCCCATGTTGCCTCCTCCACTGAGCTATTTCGCCATAGTACTTTGACTAAAGGAATCTTCTTGTTCCTTAACTCCTTTATCTTTCTATCAAGAATTTGAATCGAATGTTCTTCATAGGTTAAGTTTTCTTCTAGTTGAAGAGGCTTGTAATCTAGCACATGAGAGGAGTCTGAAACATATTTCTTTAACATGGAGACATGAAAGACATTATGTATTCTTGATAATGATGGTGGGAGGGCAAGTCGGTAGGAAACATTTTTGACACAATCGAGTATTTCAAATGGCCCAATAAACCTTAGGCTTAATTTTCCTTTATTCTCAAATCTCATCAATCCTTTTACTAGGGCAACTTTTAGAAATACCTTATCACCAACTTGAAATTCCAAAGGCCTTCACCTCTTATCTGCATAACTTTTCTGTCGACTTTGAGCTGCCTGCATTCTTTGACGTATTTGTTCGACTGCTTCAAATGAAACAATAATTAACTCAGGTCCAAGATGCCTTCGCTCGCCCATCTCATCCCAATGAATAGGCGATCTACATTTTCTACCATATAGAGCTTCGTATGGTGCCATGTCGATTGTTGCTTGGTAACTATTGTTGTAAGCAAATTCAACTAATGGTATATACTTGCTCCATGATCCTTGAAAGTCAATAGCACATCCTCGCAACATATCTTCAAGAGTCTAAATCGTTCTTTCTGATTGGCCGTCTGTTTTGGGGGTGAAATGTTGTATTGAACTTCAATCTTGTCCCCATAGCCTTATGTAACTTTTCCCAGAATGTTGAAGTAAACCTTGCATCTCGGTCAGAAATAATAGAAATGGGCACACCATGTAGTCTTACAATCTCCTTTACATATATTTCTGCAAGCTAGTCCATGGTGTATGTCATTCGTATAGGCAAGAAGTGAGCAGACTTTGTAAGTCGATCGACGATCACCCAAATGGCATCATGCATTTTGGTAGTTTTTGGAAGACCAACGACGAAGTCCATCGTGATTTCTTCCCATTTCCATTGAGGGATTTGATTGGATTGCAAAAGTCTTGCTGGTCTCTGGTGCTTCGCTTTGATTTGTTGACAAGTGAGACATTTTGTCTGCACTTGACAGCAATAACTGCAGCATGCTATGTCGATTAACACGATAGCAGTCTTGTCTGTATTTACTCCTGGATTACAGTAGAAATTGCTACAATATCTTCTTTGATTCAGACTTGTTTTAGTTCATCTGCAGATAAGTTCTTTGTCATTTCTACAGGTCTGTTGATGTAGCATCCATCTATAAAGCTTGAGCTTTTCGGTCAACTACAATCATGTACATAATCAGAGAACAAAGTGATCTAAAACACAATCAATTTCTTATTGAACTTAAATAGATGTTCATGCAAAATATAACTAAAATTGTAATAAAAGCATATCATTTACTCTCTAAACAAAATCAATTTTAGTCTAGAAATGTCATGATAACTCTCATTTCATAGAGTTATCAAACGGCTTAAACCTTATGGGTTTTGTTCGTCTCGTTGCAAGCTTTGAAACAATTATTATACGCTAAAAACAGACACTTGTAGCCCAAGTTATGCCTCCAGAAGTTACCTTGCTCATGACACACAACACTCTACATCAGTCCTCTGTAGTTGGAAAAGAACTCGCCCTCAAGTTTGGGTTGTATAATTCATCATCATCTCGATGACACTGGAACAGATCAGCCACATTGAAAGTGTGAGAGATGTTTCAATTGTCTAGTAATTCGAGCACATAACCATTATCATTGATCTTCCGTGGCACTAGAAATGGTCTATATTTGTGCTTTTTCAATTTAGTACGAATGCCAAGAAAACGACTCTACCGCAGATATGCCATCACCACTGTAAACACTTTCTTACAACGGTGCTTGTCTCTTTCAGCCTTGTAGTTGGCATTGGCTGCCCTTCAATGAGCTCGTACCTCAATATGAATCCGTAAAACTTTTTATGTCGCATTATTCGCAACTTTGCTTTCTCCTACTCCAATTGTTGATGCATAATAGCCAAGTCACCATCCTCACGTGGGGACAAGTGTAAGACAAACTGACCCGAGGTAAATTGGAAAAGGGGAAATATAAACCATTTCTTGTAAATAGATTCACCATGCTATTGTAAGCAAAACCGATTTGAGGTAAAGCAGTTTCCTAACTCTGTTGCTTATTTGCACAAACACAGGACAACATGTTGCCAAAATTTGATTAATCATTTATGTTTGTCCATCTGTCTGTGGATGGAAAACACTACTCAACTGCAACTGTGTATCCAACTTATCCCAGAGATGACGCTAGAACTTGATGATGAACTTCATGTTCTTATCATAAATAATGGTCTTTGGAATGCCATCAAATGCATAATCTCTCGAAAGAACAAATGCACAACTAAGGCAACATCTTTTGTCTTTTTACATGCAATAAAATGTGCCATCTTCTAAAACCTATCCACCATCATCACCAATATAGATCTCGACCTATCCTTATACGCGGCCATCCAAAAACAAAATCCATGGACTGATCTAACCAAATATTTTCTAATATATATATATAATTAGCACACTCGCTACCCATTCTATTATTTTTCCTTTCATTCAGCTTCTTAAAACATTGCTGACCTCATATTTCTTTAAGAAATCAACATTCATACAACCCAAATATGAATCACATATTTTGTCGTATGAAATGAAAACATTAATGCTAGAGAAAGGAGTATATGTGCAATCTTTTGAATCTTTATTAAAAGTGGCCAGTATCGTAGAAAATAAGCAGGAAAACCATAAAGATTTAAATAAGCATAATGATCTAGGAAGCCACGTTCATGAAAGTCATGAATTAGAAAGCCGAGAAGTTGAAATTTTAGATGACGAAGAGGTGCACATGTACTTACAAGATATTATGAGTGTAGAAAACGAAGTTGAGTGCTTATAGTCTAATAAATGGCCCCAAGAGTTTAAAAACAAAGTAGAAGAGCTAGAAAAATTAGAGATAATAGGTAATAATCTAGTTAGAAAAGATAATAATGAAGTATATAAGATATTTTTATGAATATGCTAATTTTTTTTGTAAATATTGTAGTGACATAGGAAGTCTTGGAAGCCTAATAAATGGTAAATAGAAGAGTAGAAAACTTTATTGTAGACTGATTAATCAATTTAGGACAACACCTAGCAGTCAACTTAGGAAGCTTAGAGAACTCATCCTGGGGCATGGAGAGTTTCTTGAAACTAGTAAATCAACACTTTAAGAAGAAGAAATCTAGACTATATTAAAGAATTGTTTGAAAGGAATATAGATCTGTTGCAAATAGGTGTGGGCAATTAAAAACCTAAAATGAACAACTTAATTAATTTTCGGAAATACTGTTTAACGTTACTGTTTACGATTACTATTCATCTGCATAAAAAATATTAATTTTCCAAACACGCAATAAATTGCAAAAAATAAATGACACAAAGATTTTTACGTGGTTCGGATTAATCATTCCTACATCCACGAGGCCACGCCCTGATGAAAAGCAATTCACTAAGTTGAGATGTTAGAACCTATGGATTTACCAAAATTAGATGAAATCTCTTACAACAACTAAAATTTTATTTCTAAAAAACTGTGTAATGAACAGCACCAATCAATAGAAATAAGATGCTTCAAAACATAATATCACAATCTTAATTCTCACATAGGTCATTAAATATTATATCGCATACCAAAATTTATTAGTGAATAATCAACAAAGATTATTTTAATTTCCTCAAACCATGTACCAAAGAGCACAAAAATAGCGCAATGGAACATACATGCCTTGTTACTTACAAGAACACCAACATGAACTCACTAAATTTCTTTGTATCTTAACGGCCATTGATGACATGTATGATACATATGGATCATTAGATCAGGTTGAACTCTTCACAGATGCAGTAAAAAGGTGTAGCAATTAACATATTCTGATACAACCACTGCACAACCGATTGCTCAAGCTAGGCCTAAGAGACAGCCCAAAGTTCCCTTCAAGCTTCAAGATTTTGTGCGGGAATGATGGTGCAACCGATTACAGCACTTAGACACTCTTCAAGATATTATGCTGAATTTGTTATTTACTATTATTGCAATTATGTTTTGCTGTGCTGTCAAGTTTGTTAGAGAGAATGTTGTGCTGTCAAGTTTGTTAGAGAGAATATTGTGCTGTCAAGTTTGTGCTGTGAATATGTTTTGTCTGTAGCTCTCTCGGAGGAGTATTTAAGGAAATGAATGAACAAGAAAAAGGGGAGTTCCCTGAATCCAAAATACAAATCTTCTATTTCTCTAATTTCTCTAGTCTCTACTCTTTACCCTCTATTTCTGGAGGACTCCACCCTCTAAAGTGGAAACTTAATTCCCAGAAACTTGCTGCTGCTAACAGTCAAGTCTAACATTTGGTGCTTTCGTTGAGAGATGGCAAACGAGGGTATGCAAACACGATATCGAGCCCTTGAAGAACAGGTCACACAACTCAAAGAATCGACCCAAAAATCCCTTGAAGACCTACGCCAAATCATAATACAACAGCAGCAAATTAACCAAAGTTCACAACAAAACCTACAAGGTGCACAACAAGCACTACAAAACTCTATAGCAGAGCTTGCTGCCAGAGTTACCATGATGGCACCCTCTCAGATTGGGTCCTCCACAAACCCACCAGTCTCTGCACCACCTACGCCACAAAACACACCACCTATACAAGCTCAACTACAACCCACACAAAGCACAAGATCTATACGCTGTGATCTATCAACATTTGATGGATCTAACCCCTTAGATTGGATATTTCAAGCTGAAAAATACTTTTCTTTCTATGAAACCCCAGAGGAGCAGCAGATTGACATCGCCAGTTTCTATATGACTGGCCAAGCACTCTCTTGGTTCCAATGGATGCACAAGAATCAACAATTATCTTCTTGGGCAGCTCTCACCCGAGCTATTGAAAGCAGGTTTGGCCCTTCCTCCTATATTAATCACAGAGCCACTTTATTCAAACTTACCCAAACAAGCTCTGTAGAGGCTTACCAATCAGCCTTTGAAAACATCTGCAACAGAGTCACCAACCTTCACCCGGATGCCATTTTAGATTGCTTCATCTCAGGTTTAAAACCAACCATTCAAAATGAGTTAGCCATTCACAAACCTTCTAACCTTCCTGATGCAATTGCTTTAGCCAAATTGATTGAAGATAAATTGTTGTCCTATAACCAAAAATCCATTTCATGGAAATCAACCAATACACCAATACCCATACCTACACGCAACGAAACAAATATACGGCCAGACCCACGGCCCCCACTTTTACCCCTCCCACCACCAAATCCATCAAACCCACCAAAGACAACCCTTCCTATTCGTCGTCTCACGACCGCCGAAATGCAAACCCGTCGTGCCCAAGGCTTGTGCTTCAATTGCGATGAACGATTCAAGCCCGGTCATCGTTGTCGTACTCGCCCTTTTCTGTTATTGTTGACAGAGGAACCATCAGAGAGTTTTCAAGAAGAAGAAATACTGGTGGAGGATACGGTGCCTACCGAAGAAACAGCAAATCTAAGCCCCGAAATTTCTTTTCATGCTTTGATTGGAACAACTGGTCCCCAAACCTTCAGACTCAGTGCTAAAATTAACAATCAACCTTTATCAGTATTAATTGACACTGGGAGTACACATAATTACCTCCACCCGCGGTTGGCTCACTTCCTTCATTTGGCTATTGAGAAGACAATGACGTTTTTGGTAGCTGTCGGCAATGGGGAACGGATTCGTAGCGAAGGTCACTGTTCAAAAGTTAAATTCGAGATGCAGGGTGTTGAATTTGAAGCTGACTTTCATATGCTAGATTTTTGTGGAGCTGATGCTGTTTTAGGGGTACAGTGGCTGGAGAAGTTAGGGAAAATTATCACTGATCACAAAGCCCTAACTATGGAATTTACATATAAAGGGCAGCCTATTAAACTTGAAGGAGCTCAAAACATTCGGCCCCACCCCATTCCTATATCTTTCCACCAACTAAAACGACTACAATAGACTACCTCAATAGCTCAGTACTTCCGTTTAGAACTCGAACCAGACAGTCCACCTTCAACTCAAAATATTCACCAATCCATGGATTCCACTCTTCACCAAGATTTCCTAACACTACTAAACCAATATCCAGCTGTTTTTCGCATCCCAAAAGGCCTTCCACCTAATAGACCCCTCAACCACAAAATTACTCTTCTCCCACAATCTACTCCTGTGAATGTTAAACCATACCGCTACCCCCATTACCAAAAAAATGAAATCGAGAGGCAAGTTCAAGAAATGCTTCAAGATCAAATTATACAACCTTCCACCAGCCCATTCTCTTCACCCGTCCTCTTGGTTCGCAAAAAAGATGGGACATGGCGATTTTGTGTCGATTATAGAGCTCTAAATGCCATCACTATCAAGGATCGATTTCCAATACCTACAGTGGATGAATTACTAGATGAATTACATGGGGCCATCATCTTTTCAAAGATTGATTTACGGAGTGGGTATTTCCAAATTCGGATCCATCCACCCGACATTCCAAAAACTGCATTTCGAACACATGAAGGTCATTACGAGTTTCTTGTAATGCCCTTTGGGCTGTCCAATGCCCCCTTCACATTTCAAGCCACAATGAACTCTATTTTCAAACCTTATCTTTGTAAGTTTATTCTAGTTTTTTTTTACGACATTCTTGTTTACAGCCGATCCCATGAGGAACACATTTACCATCTCAAAATTGTTCTCCAGCTGCTCCATCAAAACAAATTGTACGCTAAGTTATCCAAGTGCAATTTCGGCCAAGCTAAATTAGAGTATCTCGGCCATTTTGTTTCAGCCCAAGGAGTGAGTGTTGATCCCACCAAAATTCAAGCTGTCTTAAATTGGCCTAAACCAAAAACAATTGCTGCTGTAAGGGGTTTCCTGGGACTCACAGGATATTACCGACGTTTTGTAAAGGGGTATGCCCAAATTACAAGCCCATTAACTGATTTGCTTAAAAAGGACGAATTTAATTGGGGTGAAGCAGCTGACTTAGCTTTTGAGCGTCTCAAACGTGCTCTGACTGAAGTTCCTATCTTAGCCTTACCAGATTTTTCCAAAGTCTTTGCAGTGGAAACGGATGCCTCTGGTCTCGCTGTGGGTGCGATTCTCTCCCAAAATCGACATCCAATAGCTTATTTCAGTAAGAAGTTGCCACCAAGACTTCAATCTGCATCTGCGTATAGTCGTGAGATGTATGCAATCACAGCAGCAGTTCGACGATGGCGACCATATCTCTTGGGCCGACCTTTCACCATATTCACTGATCATAAAAGCCTTAAGCAACTCCTTACACAAACGATACAGACACCAGAGCAGCAAACTTGGTTGACAAAGCTGTTAGGGTTTGAATTTACAATTGAGCATAAGGCTGGGGTGGAAAATAGTGGACCCGATTCTCTTTCACGATGGACAAGCGAAGCACAAGGTAATCTGATGTCAATTTCAGTCACTACTAGCACTTTCCTAACTGAAATTCGAGATGCCCTTACTTTGGATGACACGGCCCAACAAATTCTGCAGTCAATTGAGAAAGGAGTTTGCACGGATAATAATTTTTCTATTCAACAAGACTTACTTTACCATCAGGGTAGAATTTTTGTTCCTAACAGTATGAAGCTCAGAAAACGCCTTCTAAACATATTCCATGGCTCGGTGATTGGCGGGCATTCTGGGGAACAAAAGACTTATGCTCGATTATCAGCCAATTTTTATTGGCCGCAAATGCGCCGAGAGGTACAGCAACATGTTTGAGAATGTTCAATTTGTCAGCAAACCAAACCAGAAAATTTCTGTTCCAAGGGGCTTTTACAACCACTACCCATACCATCCAGAGTCTGGGAAGACATTTCAATGGATTTCATTACTTCTTTACCACAATCAAACGGTAAGACAATTATTTGGGTCATTGTTGATAGACTGTCCAAGTACGGTCATTTTTGTGCCTTGCCAGAGGGAGTTACTGCACCGAAATTGGCTGAATATTTTGTTCGCGAGTACGTTCAACTTCATGGATTCCCTAGATCCATTGTTACTGATCGTGATCCTCTGTTCATTAGTGAATTTTGGCGAGAACTATTTAAATTGCAGGGAACGGAGTTACGGCCTAGCACTGTTTCAAGATTTTATGCGGGAATGATGGTGCAACCGATTACAGCACTTAGACACTCTTCAAGATATTATGCTGAATTTGTTATTTACTATTATTGCAATTATGTTTTGCTGTGCTGTCAAGTTGAACCTTCAGAGAGCACAGGAAAGAATGTGCACCCAAGCAAATCGCCATCGTCGCGATAAGGAGTTTGAGGTTGGTAACTGGGTTTATGTTAAGCTTCAACGTTATCGACAGTCTTCTCTTGCTCACCGTCTAAGTAACAAGCTTGCCAAAAAGTATTATGGTTCTTACCAAATAGCGGCAAGAGTTGGAAAGGTTGCATATCGCTTATTGTTACCACCTGAATCTCGTATCCATCCCGTGTTCCACATTTCAATCCTCAAGTTATGTCCAAACCCTGCTGAAGTTATTTCCGCCCACCCACCCCCAACTGCAGAACCTTATTCCATACCTCTATGCATTTTGGACCAGCGAACTATCAAGACAAATAAGCAAAAGGTCAAGCAAGTCTTAGTGCAGTGGTCTAACACGACACCTGATGAAGCTACATGGGAGAATTGGGAACCTTTCCACGCCACTTTTCCTCATATTAGCCTTGAGGACAAGGCTCATTTCCATGAGGGTGGTAATGATACAACCACTGCACAACCGATTGCTCAAGCTAGGCCTAAGAGACAGCCCAAAGTTCCCTTCAAGCTTCAAGATTTTGTGCGGGAATGATGGTGCAACCGATTACAGCACTTAGACACTCTTCAAGATATTATGCTGAATTTGTTATTTACTATTATTGCAATTATGTTTTGCTGTGCTGTCAAGTTTGTTAGAGAGAATGTTGTGCTGTCAAGTTTGTTAGAGAGAATATTGTGCTGTCAAGTTTGTGCTGTGAATATGTTTTGTCTGTAGCTCTCTTGGAGGAGTATTTAAGGAAATGAATGAACAAGAAAAAGGGGAGTTCCCTGAATCCAAAATACAAATCTTCTATTTCTCTAATTTCTCTAGTCTCTACTCTTTACCCTCTATTTCTGGAGGACTCCACCCTCTAAAGTGGAAACTTAATTCCCAGAAACTTGCTACTGCTAACAGACAAAACATATTCACAGCACAAACTTGACAGCACAATATTCTCTCTAACAAACTTGACAGCACAACATTCTCTCTAATAAACTTGACAGCACAGCAAAACATAATTGCAATAATAGTAAATAACAAATTCAACATAATATCTTGAAGAGTGTCTAAGTGCTGTAATCGGTTGCACCATCATTCCCGCACAAAATCTTGAAGCTTGAAGGGAACTTTGGGCTGTCTCTTAGGCCTAGCTTGAGCAATCGGTTGTGCAGTTGTTGTATCATATTCGGAGATTAGATTATTAAGCACAATACTTTTTATTAATAATATTTCTTGCTTTTATATGGCTGACCATTTTTTTCTTTTTTTCTTTTTTAGGTGGGGATACTGGGGCCATGGTGAAACTACCATGGTATATGCACATTTGCTATTTGGCTATGTTCAACTTTGGAAATGACTTGGCGTATTATGATCTCAAAATTCATGGCCTGAATTTGCTGTCCAACATTAAGAATGAGGTCGCTAATAATGTGCTAGGATATTTTGAATTTTTCCTTTTTCTTTAATGGCCCGCTCATTACCAAACGAGCTTGGCTGCTATTTTGGAATTTAATCATACAATGAATTTCTTTAATGTTTATTAATTTAACGATGATTTATGCATATCTTATGATTATTTTATTGCAGGGGGCAAATCTTTGTGGACTGTATTTGGTAGAAGCAAGATGATTTAGTGCAGCGAACAAGCCAACTTTGAACGAGTACTTAGAAATTGCCTGGACTTCTGTGGGAGGCCGCCCTGCAGCCATCGTCCATGCCTGTATGCAACCACCCAAAGAATGCAACTTAACTAAACATTCACTCATTAATTGCCGCAAAGATGGCTATGAGGTTATATATTGGCCATCACTAATTACTTGACTTAGCAATGATTTAGGAACTCCAATGGTGATATATATATATATTTACTATAATTATTTTTGTCTTTACCTATAGATGCATAGGCTGAGATTAAGAGAGGGGATGTCGTAAAATCTGTTCAGTGCTGTATGAATGAAGAAGGCATATATATTAGTAGAAGAAGCAAGAGACTGCATACAAGGTTTATTAAACTATTCGTGGAAAAAGCTGAATGAGATTAGAATTACTGAAAGTAATTGCCTCCAAATACAATGGTGAAAATGTGCTTAAACATGGCAAGAACTGCACAATGCATTTATCGGTATGGAGATGGCATTGGATCATCAAATGGGGTCACTAAAGATCGCTTAGTCTCGTTGATCCTTAAGCCTATCCCAATCGAACAATAATCAAGAATCCTCATTATGGTCTATGTTTTTACTTGGCATTATTTCCAAACTAATAGCTTGTCTTGTAGTTCGATTATATACATATACATATACATACATACATATATATTACCACAGTCGTCTACCCAATCTATTATTTGTCTTTTCAATCTGTTTCTTAAACATTGTTAACCTCGTATTTCTTTAAGAAATCAACATTCATACAACCCAAATATGAAGCACATATTTTGTCGTATGAAAAGAAAACATTAATGCTTGAGAAAGGAGTAGATGTGCAATTTGTTTAACCTTTATTAGAAGTACAAAGTACCGTAGAAAATAAGCAGGAAAGCCATAAAGAATTAAATAAGCATAATGAGCTAGGAAGCCACGTCCATGAATGTCATGAATTAGAAAGCCGAGATATTCAAACCTTAGACGATGAAGCGGTAGATATGTACTTACAAGATATTATGAGAGTAGAAAACGAAGTTATGTGCTTATAGTGCAATAAATGGTGATTTCATACAGATTTGTTAGTACACCATTTAGTGTTATAATTTTTATTCAATTATATTGTGTAATAATGAATTTGCATTGTCGAATCTGCATGAGAGAAGTACTCCATATAGTCCTTCTTTCTCTATTGCAGATGGCCATATCTTCTAAACTACAGAATCGTTGCATTCACTATATTGTGCATATGACAAATCTACATTTTAAAATATGCTGGTATCCACACCTGAGATTGATAATATATATATATAGTCCTTCTCTAGTGTGGACGCCCTCAATTTTTTCATGTGAACACGCTTTTAGCCGTGCGGTTTGATATAGCCAGATTTTAATGCTATTAAACCGCATAGTTTAATAGTGTGTCCATATTAAACAAAAAGTTAGGGGCACCTACACTTGAGAATGATTTTATGCGTATACATATATACATATAGATATGCATACATACACGCACAACACACACGCATACATACACGCACACATGCACACATATATATACAGTCCATATCTAGTGTGGGCGCCCTTATTTTATTTAACGCGAATACACTGTTAAACCGTGTGGTTTAATAGGATATATACATAAATGTTTCGATCTAATATTTTAAAGTGCTAGAAAGTCCCAAAAAAAGGCTTAAAATTTTTTGTTTATGGATTGTAAGTTTTGAAGCCTCTTAAACTCTCTGGTTTTAAAGTTTTCTCAGATTTTTCCTTACTTTAAAATCTCAAACCAAATTGGAATTTTATATATATATAAATATATGTAATGCAGAAATTGACTTTGTCTGTTCAACCTTGCTTGTGGTCATTGGTGCAACATACCAACACCTTGTGTATTTAAATAGCTGGGGCATTCCAACTTTGACTTTTTTTTATTAAGATTAAAATTTTAGGAGCTAGCTAGCTAGATTGCTGGCTACCAGCAAATCAATCCACGTACGTAGATAAATTAAACTACTAACTTGTACGTCGTAACTTTTACTTCTTAGAGGACATGAGTTGAAAGAAAATTAAGCACGTGCGGTATTTAGAAAAATGACCACCAATTCACCAAAGAAAGATTCGGAGAGAATTCAAATAAGGAATAAAGATTTGTAGATTTTAGAATGATGATTGATCGAGTTATTGTCAAGCAGAATGACTTTTTAGTGTTAATCAGCTTGCAAGAGTTAGGAGCTCCGTCTCAAAATCTTGTGAGGTTAGGAGTAAACATCCCGCGGTTGGTGTATTTCATTGGGCATTGAGAAGCATTAGGAACCCAAATTTCTTTCTTCAGAGGTAAGAGTTGTTCAACTCTTGTAAACGATTGTCTCCATCACTTGGGCAATGTCAGCCATTACCTATACTTTACGAGGGCAATGGTCTCCATCACCTGCAAGAGTAAGGCAAGAGTTGTTTAACTACGTAGGCAATAGTCTCAATGATCTAGCTAATGGCATCCATTGCCCAAATGTAGGGCACCTCATGTAATTGTATTTTTAATCTTGATTATTTGTAGTAAATTGCATTTTTAAAGAGATGCAACTATTGTTTCAGTAATATAATTACATTGATTTTATTTTGCTTCAACAATAGTGCTTAAGATTTATTCGACAAATCATGGGAAATTTATGCTAAACTTATGCCGATGGTCGTATGTAGTACAAGAACGGGAAAGTCATAAATGATGTAACTTTCAAGCAAATTATTACTAGGGTATATCAAGTGCTAAAGTTAAGTTCTGAGTAATATTCCATGACAATGAAAACTATTTGGGATAAATTATCCTATACAACCTACTATTTATTAACTTGGAGATAAACTAGATGAAGAAATCATAAATATTATGTACGTGTGAACTCTGATTCGATAACCTATGGCAAAACTTTTTATTTTTATGACATCGCCTAAAGATAAAATCCAAGCTCTTTTATGCAGTCTCGATAAATTTTAGTTCTTTGATGCTGTCAATTTGATTGTGAGCCTTTGAAAGCACATTTGGTTATGGATTCATGGCAAACTATGCTGACAGCTTTTTCCTCGATATTGAAGAACAAAGGTTTATAACTATAAAAAGCTACTCTCCATTTCATGATTATGTTCATTAGACGATATAGAAGCTACGCATTAGTGTTAGGAAGATAATGAACCACATGTCGTCACCTCTAGTTCCAATAGCGAAAGTCAAGTCGTAGTACCGACTTCGATGACCAGCTAAAATTGGAGGTTTCTGTTACACTGTCAGACTAGGTAGCTTTTTATATGCTTATAATTAAACACTGTAATTTAAGTGGTGTTTATGTGTTGTAGTTATTCAGCATGAAAGAACTATTATCCTCGAAGTTTAGCAATTTTTCCATTAGGGACAAGTTTGAGGTGAATAGGTCACAAACATACTTTGGGAGTCCTATTAAGCTGAGAAGACATGTAAATTGTGACTTTAAGGAATGAGGGAGAATGAAAAGGAGAATGTGTAATGGTTAGTGAGAGATGACATCGTGTGCACTTGTCAAAATGATATTTTACATAATGGTCATTATCAAGTAAAAAGTCAGTTACCAATGAAATTTTGAAGTAAATGTCTCTTGATACCAAGTAAATACGCACTCCAAAGGATATTATTCCAGATAAGAAGAATGATCATCGTACCAGCAAGCATATCAAAGTAAAGAAAAAGACCTTGAAGTCGATCTGAAGAGACATGAGAGAGTCATATAATTAACTTCCTAATATTTTTATGTCTTGTAAGAGCTAAACAACAGTATACTAATTCGACTTTCAGTTGATAACGATAATAATTTCTTGTATTATTTTCATGGTCTTAAATCTTGCATCAAAAGTTTTATACTATCAATCAGATGAGAGATTGCAATGGATGATCTCATCTAAAAGGTAAATACCAAGGAATCTTGTTAGTTGAAACAAGCTTGGATAGGAATAACCATATGTACCCTATAGTTGTTAGGATTATGGATTTAAAAAATGATGCGCTTTGGGAATGGTTGATGATGGAGATGTGACACGACTCAAAAGTGTTATTACTCTTAAGTATAAGAGTGTCTAGTTATAATATAACCCGGTGAGTCCGGGGTCGAACCACAGGGAATTTAAAATCTAGTATTCAATTTAAAACAAAAAAAATTAATTGCGGGGCAAAGACATTATTTGAAATTGATTTAAAAATAAGCTAAGGCTATGGGATTCACTCTCATTATTCAAACTATAATTTTAATACTCTCTCATTTTTAGCCTCACTTTTACCAGTTAATTATTATATCATTTAATTCTCAACTAACTATGTGTGTGGATAAATATGAAATAAAGTACCTAATGTGTTACAATTAATGTGTCGACATTATGTCAAAATACCATAAAATCTAGTGAGATTTATAAATTAACATGATATAAAAATAACTAGAAAATAATAAAATAAACTTAAAAACTCATTTGAGAAAATAATAAATTTAATAGTTTGAAACATTGAGTTTCACCATTCACCTCAACTTAATAAAATTAGCCACTCATATTGAAAGAAAACACAACGCTCTTTTTATTTAATAAACATTTGAAAATATATTACAAAGAAAATTGATACAAATGGAAACAAGAAAAGAAACAAAGAAAGAAAGAAATCTTCAGCTACACCCTTGGCTATTCTCTCTCAGAAAATCCCCCCCTAGCTTCTGGCTTCGTCGGCTTTTATAAGCAACAATCACCTCCTCTTCATTCTTTTTATTCTTATTTCATTTATTATTTTATTATTATTTTATTTTTTTATAAATTAAATGAATGTTGAGAAATGTGATGGCCAGGAGGCGTGACGGCCTCCTTACCATCACAAGCAACCAAAGCATGGTTGCCTTTTTTTTTTTTTGTCCTTTTGTTCTTTTTATTTTTTATTTTTATATTTTTTTTATTATTACATCTCCTCAATTGTGCTTCAATAGTTTTTCTTTGTTCCCGCTTTCAATTCTAATTCCATCTTTATTCCTGAAAAATATTTACAAGATAAAAATTAACATATTGCGAATTAATTTAACATAAAAATATTTTTGGGGAGTATTAAGATAATTTAGAAATAATGAGTGCATTAATCGACACAAGTAAAACTAATAATTTTATCTTTATTACACGTACACTTTTTAGTGTTAATCACACCCCCCAACCAGTGTATTGCTAGGCCCTAGTAATTTAAGCGATAAAAATTTAGAGAAATTTCAAAACCAAATTGATTTTTTTTTTATTGTGTTCACTTCTTTCATCGGATCAATGATAACAATCAAATAAAAGTATAAGCATTATCTTTAGCCTAAAGAAAATCACACCCTCATAAAATAGTTCAGTAAAATCCTCTAAAATGATCAATTATTAGAGCTACATTAATCAAGCCATTTTTAAGAATGATACGTCAAACCCCAAAATCTCACGATTAAGAGTGACTCTTTCAAAAGAAGATATTCCCCAAATTAAATTGTCACTCTAAAAAATATGGTAAATTTGAGAGAATAATAAAACAATATCACACGTTCTCACCAAGATGAAAAAATAATGCCCACAGCTTAGAAATAAAATGATCTCAAGTCCAAGGAATTACTGAAAAAATTTATTTTATTTTTATGCATCACCACATCTTTTAGTCCATATCACCAGCTTTACTTCATACTATAGTTCCCTAAAATAAAGGAGTTTTATTAGGACGTAACGTAAGCTATGATTATGACTAACAAAAAAAGGTAATAGAGAAAACAAAAATATATGTTTGAAAAATAGGAGACTTTTTGGAGGTATCAATGTGCTTTTTTTTTCGCTTGGATTTTTTTCTTTTTTATTCTCTTTTTTTATAGCACCATTATTAAGAATACATAATCATCCCTATTTTAAAACATAATTGGGTGGTAGAAAACATAAAATATAAGGTGATACTCCACTTTGGAGTGGGATAAGATAATAGGTTATCAAAGGAAAAAAAAAATTTTAAAGAAAATATTGAGATCTTGTACAATAAATTGTGAAGCTGTATAGACAAACATAGTTACTCTCCAAGGATAATAAACTCAAAAACTCGCTTGGACTTTTCATAACATGTACATTTCTCCAAATGGCTTAATCAATTTCACTCATTCAATTTCTCAATTTACGTTTCAATATGCAAAGGGGAAAATATAGTGTAACATAACTAAAGGCCAAAGATAATACAAATACCAAAATTTGAAAATCATCATGTTATCCAATGTTAAAAGATCACATCGAAAAAGAAATCTTTTTTTTATAGAGAAAATACTAAAAATTTGGGACTGATTGCAGAAACTTAAAAGAGATAATTAAGAGAAAAAGAGAAAAAGAAAGAAAGAAAAAAGTTAGAAAACAAATTTTTTTTTTTTGGGAAAACAAAACACTAAATTTAAGAAGATGCGTTTCAAGAGACATTACATTCTATATTCTACCATCTTCGACTCAAATTTTTTATCCAAAGTTAGTCTTTACAACAAAAATTAGTAAAAACATCACCAGGACTGAGACATTCCACAATTGTCAACTATTCCCTCCCCTCAACCTGAAGGAGACATTGTCCTCAATGTCTAAAGAAAGGAGTAGAGTTTAGAAGATATCACCTCGCCACTGCTGGAAATATTTACAAACGAAGTGTTAAATCTAATTTACACTTTTTACGAGAGTTACTGCCATCTTCCTCAGTTGCCCAATCTAACGCTAAAGTCATAGGATCTGGCTTTGGTTTGTAAGCTTGTAAAAGATCAAGTAACTCATTAGCAGTAGGAGCATAAATCAAGAGTTTTTTCGCTGAGGACGGAATGAAATAATTTTTAATTGCATGATTAAGAAATGTTCTTAAGCTATCATAAAAGTTATTAACATTTAACAAACCGATGAATTTTTAATGAATATTCAAATGGGCCCAAGAAGCAAATGTAATTAGCGTCTTTAAAGTTGCAAGATCTCCTGACAAGAAAATGAAAGCGTCATCATAATTTAACATTTCAGATATTCTTTCTTGCATACCTGAGACAACTAACTATTCTCCAGTTGGTGGGTCTAGTAGACATCCTAAAGGTTTTAAGGCTTTTGGAATAATGCCTAACACTTGGCTTCCTCGAACTAAAACAGCTCAGAAACAAGCTTTGATAACCCTCGGCCATCTTCTCCATAGATAAGATGTAGTTTCCTCTCTGTTATAGCATGACCAAGATCTATGGCTGCCTAAAAGAACTCCTTATACTTTCTATAGCGAAATCCAAAAAGTACACAAATGTTTTTAAGTTGACTGCTTGAAGTTGCTGCCATTAGAACAATTCTAAAAAGAAACAATTTGTGAGTGCTTGAAAAGAGCTTCTATTTAAGGATCTTGGTGACAGAAATAATGATATACATATGTAAATGAGATGGTGTGTTTGTCAAATGACGCGTGAAGCTTTTAGTTTAATAATTCAAAGGCAAACAGTGAAAAGAAAAAACAAATAGTGATTAGATAAAAAAAACGCACAATAATAATAATAATGCAAAAGATAAAAGAACAGTAAAATAAAAAGATATTTACTAGTGGTTGTGATTGTGGCTCACATCTTCCTCTGGTTTTACGTCTAGTAACGGCTTGAACGCCCTCTATGGGTTGAGGATAGGCTTCCCATCCAGTTTTTTTATAAACTAGAAAACATGGTCTTTTAGAGTCAGATTCCCAAGACTAAACTGTGCACTTTCCTTTTGGAACAACTTCCACAAATTTTGAATTTCACATTGAACATATCCGCTCGGATGCGTCTCAAAAGATCGTAAAATATCATCCAATGATTTTTTACTCATGCCATCCTTAATGAATTTGATTTTATCTTCACGATTTACAGGAACCATTCCTAAAGTTTTACAACGTGGCTTTTTTCAAGCAAGTCTTACATAGTGAGAACATTCAGAGCCAAGTCGCTTAGCTCTTCTTTTCTTAGCAAATGTACTTTTACCAAAACCAGGCATGTAGGAAATGAATGGATTAGAAAACTCACCTGCCAATCGGACCTTTACTTCAATTAACCAGCGAATGTCAGTAGTAATCCCATTGATCATTAACAAACGCAGTCGTTCACAACGAGTTTTGTAAATCTTGTTAAGAGTATTTTGAGGGAGAGAAGAAAAATGTAGATGCAATTTTCATTGTATTTCTTCCATGCTTGACATTGAGGTTTCAGTTATTGTGAAAAACTGAGAATACTGACTTAAAAAGTCACGGAGTACCGTTATCTGCCATTTATACAGGAGAGTGAATCAAAAGAAAATGAATCAAATATGCAAAATCAAATCAAAAGTGAAGAACAACAACAAAATAAAACAAAAACACACAAGGAATGTAATTCACGTTCGTCCTTTTATTAAATTTACCTCCAATTCCAATTACAGATTATAAATATCATCCTCTATTTTCTTGAGTTTTCTTTCTAAATCTTTCACGTGGGATACTAACTCTGGTGATTGTAGATCCCAAATGGAATGTGATTTACAAAATCAGAGCAATTTCCTCAGGTGAAATTTTACAAAATCAGAGCAACTAGCAATTTCCTCATGACAAGAATAAAAATTTGGTGAGCTAAATCACAATTGTCAAACAACACACAATTAAAATAATGCAATGCACTCCATTCAAGACATAGGGAAAAGGAAAAAAATCAAACAATTCAAATGATAAAGTAACAGTAAATCAAATTCACAAAACGTTAAAATGAAAAGGCTTAATCAAAATTTGGTGAGTCACTCAAATTGATTTTGGTATCTGCTTCACATGGTTGGTATTCCATATATGGTTTCAATCTTTGGCCATTAACTTTAAATGTGACACCATCTTTTGGATTCTCAATTTCTACGACTCCATATGGATAGACATTTTTTACAACAAATGGACCATTCCACTTTGAGTTTAACTTCCGTGGAAATAAATGAAGACGAGAATTATAAAGCAACACTTTTTGACCAATTTCAAATGTTTTCTGAAAAATTCTTTTGTCATGAAAAAAATTAGTTATTGCCTTAATAATTCTAGAATTCTCATATGCATCATTCCTTAATTCCTCAAGTTCATTTATTTGTAATTTACGCACATTACCAGCATCATCAAGATTTGAATTAAAAGCTTTAATGGCTTAAAATGATTTATGTTTAAGTTCAACTGGTAAGTGGCAAGATTTTCCATAAATAAGCCGATAGGGTGACATTCCTAAAGATGTTTTAAAAGCAGTACGGTATGCCCAAAGTGCATCAGTTATCGAAGAGACCAATCTTTACGATTTGGGTAGCAACCTTATGTGTAATTCTATATTTTTTTATTAATGACTCAAATGACTTATTACAAAAATGCTTACCTCCATCACTGATAATGGCTCAAGGTATTCCAAATCTGCTCAAAATATATTTTTTTAAAAAGCGGATCACAATCTTGTGATCATTGTGCCGACAAGGAATTACCTCGATCTATTTTGAAACATAATCAACAGCAACCATAATGTATACAAATCCAAATGATGATGGAAAAGAGCCCATAAAATCAATTCCTTAATGATCAAACATTTTAATGATAAGGATGGGGTTTAAAGGCATCATGTTTCGCTTTGAAATAGACCCTACCATTTGACAATTCTTACACATTTTAGAGAATGCATGTGAATCTTTAAATAATGTAGGCCAATAAAATCCACATTGCAATATTTTTGCAGCTGTCTTTTTTGAAGAAAAATGGCCACCGTATGCTTCAGAATGGCAAAATTGAACGACCTTACTTACCTTGTCGTCTGGTATGCATCTTCGAAAAATTTGATTAGAGCAGTACTTGAACAGATATGGATCATCCCAGTAAAAGCTTTTCACTTTTGTTAAAAAAATTTTCTTGTCCTGGGAACTCCAGTCACATGGCATTTCACCTGTTGCAAGATAATTAACAATATTAGTATACCAAAGTATTTTGTTTATAGAAAATAAAAATTCATCAGGGAAAAAATTATATTTGGGTGTTGTTTCAATTGAAAATTCATTCGTAAGTCTTGAAAGATGATCTGCAATAACATTTTCAGCGCCCTTTTTTTCCTTGATTGTCAAGTTAAATTCTTGAAGTAGCAAAATCCATCGTATCAACCTTGGTTTGGCATCCTGTTTCGACATTAATTATCTCACAGTAGCATGATCAGAATAAACAATAGTGGATGAACCAATTAAATACGAACGAAATTTATCCAATGCAAATATCACAACAAGTAGTTCTTTTTCAGTTGTAGTGTAATTCATTTGAGCACTATTGAAAGCAAAAGAGTAGTTATTCCTTTAAAAGCTTGTTGACAATCTTCAGTCCATTCAAAATGTGTGTCTTTTATTAGGAGGTTACAAAATGGTCTAGATATGTCACTAAAGTCTTTTATAAACCTCCTATAAAATCCTGCATGTCTTAAAAAGGAACGGACTTCTCTAATTGTCTTTGATGAGGGTAATTTTGAAATGATTTCAACTTTGGCTTTGTCAACTTCAATTTCTTTTGAAGACACAACATGACCCAAGACAATTCTAGAAATGGTCATGAAATTACATTTTTCCCAGTTTAAAACTAGTCATTTTTCTTTGCACATTTCCAAAACGTTTTCTAGATTATCAAGACATGTATCAAAAGAATTGCCAAATACAGTTAAATCATCCATAAAGACCTCTAGACAATTTTCAACCATGTCACTAAAAATGCTTAGCATGCACCTTTGAAATGTTGCAGGAGCATTACAAAGTTCAAAGGGCATTCTCCTAAATGGAAATGTTCTAAATGGGCATATGAATGTGGTCTTTTCTTGGTCTTCTAAGGCTATAGGGATTTGATAATAGCCAGAGTAGCCATTAAGAAAGCAATAGTAGGGATGTCCAGCTACTGTTTTGAGAATTTGGTCTAAAAATGGAAGAGGAAAATGATATTTTCTTGTGGCATCATTTAATTTTCTGTAATCAATGCACATGCGCCAACTAGATGGAATTCGTGTTGGAATTGGTTCACCTTTTTCATTTTTTTACAACGGTTATTCCAGATTTCTTTGGTACTACTTGTGTTGAACTTACTCATTTACTATCAGACATAGGATAAATGATTCATACATCTAGTAGTTTAAGGACCTCATTCTTTACCACATCATTGAATACGAGACGTGCTTAAGAAGAAACAATTGCAACTTGATATAATGACAAAAGCCATTGCCCAAAGAGAAGCTGAAAAGTTGTATGCAGAAAGCGGGCTTGGCGGTGCCCCTCAAATGATCTGGAGGAGGAGATTTGTTGGGTCCATCTCATTTGGGGCCCAAAAGCCCAAAGTTCAAAAGGACTTACTTGATGTGTAATTAATGTTAAGTTTTGGAGTTGGATGAAATTTGCCATGAAATTTGGCTTTAAAAAGTAAACAGCAGCCCTAGTTTTACAATCGCAAAAAAGACAAGTGAATAAAAGATGAGAGAGAGAACACTAGCGTGAGATTATATTTGGGGGTTAGGATTTCAATCTTTGATTAGACGATTAGAAGGCGAACTTAATTCTGTTTTCTCTCAAATTGTGAGGGTAAGTTCCTAGCATCGCTTTCTACAATCCTACTAGTCTTGATTTTTAATTTATCCTCTCGTTGGCTGTTATTTGAGATACTCACTTGTTAGAGAGATATATATTAGGCTGTTACTGTAAGTAAGAACGTTAAGTTCTTGATGTTGTTAGCCTCTAATGTCATCTAGAGAAGAATTTGTACGGTAATCCCATTAAAATAGTGAAAGATTTTATTGGACTACGATCCCGTGATTTTTCCCACTTTGGGTTTTTCATGTAAAAAATTGTCTCTCTTATGGTTGATTTATTGTTTTGGATTTTAGTAGTTTATTTTTCTGTTTATTTATTTGTGATACACATCCTCTTTTAATCACACAAATAAGGAAAGAGTTTTGTTTCCACTTAATTTGCAACTGCTGTGGTAGTCCCTTTCCCAACATTAAATACCACGAATATTAGAATAATATTTGAACAAATTAAAAAAATATATACATTTAGGACAGGGCGATGGATTCTATTGCCCATGTCAATGCAAGCGATGATAACCATCACTTGTATTTTGCCCAAACCAATGTACTAAAATATGAAAAGAAAATATATGATTCCGCAAAGAGCATAACAATTCCATAAGTGTAAAATTCATTGTAATAAGTGCTTTTGGTACTAAAGAGTGCATAATAAGGGGAGTAACTTAGCAAATTTATCGAGATAATTAAAAAACTTTCTTAGAGGTATTTTAACAAACACCTAGTGTGCAATATTTTACTAATATTAATCTTAAGAAAATTTTGAATTGTTCATGCCAATACATATCCTAACATTGCTCATCTATCAACAATAATGCATCAATTAATTGAAACTTAGGGTAATTTTTAAAAACCTCCCTTGAGGTTTGTAGAGGGACAAGATTGGTTTATTTGAAAAAAAATCCCTACTACTAGTTAGCTTTTTCATTGACCGTTGGTTGATTGTGAAAAGTTAATATTGTCCCTGATAACAATTTATAGACTGACATAACTATAGAAAAATGCTAAGATTTTTGCGCAAAAATCACAACTCCATTTTTGACATTTTTACCCTCACCAATTTCTGAAATTTTAATGGAGCCTCCAACCCACCACATATACACAAACATATATAAACGATAGGATTTAAAATAAGAAATTACTAGAAAAAAAAATCATCCGAAAACAATCTGCAAGTTCAAACAACAATTGATGGTTAACAAATGTAACCACCCTAGCTTGCAGCAAGTTCACTTTTGCTTCGTGTTATCATTCAAAAAAGTTTTAATACTTGTCCAAAAAAAAAAGTTTTGATGCACATAATGAATCTAGATTGTGAGGGATCAGATGTCCTCACTGCCTAAGTTTAAAAGCCAAATACATTGGCATTTTAACACATGGTCAAGAGTTATACAGTTCACCATCTACTTGAGTTGACCAGCAAAACTGAAAATGTGAACTTTGACCAACGTTGATCATCAAATGCTAACATATTTGCAACTAAATCAAGATAGTGAGCCCAATGTACTCCCCAACAAACTTGTCACCTGTTCATCGAGATCAAGTCATATAGTACTAAGAATGGACATGGGAATCTTTAAGCAATGACCTCCTAATAGCATGCAAATCCAGGTACATTATATGCCGCTAATTTGAATTTGTGCAATGTGCAAAACATGTAAGTGCGGGATAAAGCCATTCAAATGGACAAAGAAAGAATAATATTGATGGACAAGTGTTCAAGAAAAATAATGTCATCCTAGATCGTTTCAATTGGAAAGGATGAAGAAATTAACATGAAACGAGCTCACCAATCTCTATTTTTTTTCAATTTACAGAAATCCAAAATCTTAAATAATCATTTTGAAATACATTGCATTATTGAGCATCCAACAAAGAAAACAACAATTCAACACCTCTCATTATAAAATAAAAGGTTTAACACTCTATTACTACACAAAATGAATTTTGAATGGACCTACATAGCAACCTTCACTACAGATTTCATTCATTACCCATTCAAATGCATCATGACCGTTTTCCAGCAAACTTCCATATAAAGCTCCTTTACAATCAAAGGCTTCAACATTATAAGCCCACGGCAACATGCAGCAAATGAGATGTTTGTTTTACTGCATTGTACATAGGAACTAATAGGCTGTTACATGCACACAAAAAAAAAATTGAAGAAATAGCAACTTTTACTACCATTTCCCATTATTACCCCGTCAAGGTGCATCATGACCATATTTTAGCAAATAAAACCAATCTTGGCCATTTATTTGCAACAACCTCAAACCTCAGGGGAGGTTTTTAAAAATTACCCTTGAAGCTTATTGTGATAGTGTGAGGAAACTGAACCTTTGAGTTGGAACTAGTCTTCATATACTATTGTCAATGGGGCTATGTCGCTGACGATGAGGACTATAATGCTGTGATTGTGATGATATAGGTTGTGACAGGCAATGTAGGAAATGCGGGCGATGATAAGATTTGGGCAATGATCTTAGGCAATGAACTAGTTGTTTTGGATTTGTTTGGTTTGTTTTAAGGGTAATTTGATTCAAAATGAGTGTATATGGCTATTATGGTAAGAAATTTTATTGTAAAGTTAATTTTGATATTGATTCTATGAAAGTGGCCAGATAGGTAAATTTTCCTAAATTTTCATTACATTACTACCATATTCTCATTTCCGTTTTCATTTTGATTTCACAAGAGAAAATTCTTAGAAGAAGAAAGATCCCCTATTTGTACAAACCTCTTTGAATAGAACAGTTTATTGTAAGAATTGCCTAGAGTTATAAATCTCAATGCCAATTTAAAAATACAATCAACAAATGTTGCACTTCAAATGACACAAAGAAGATGCAATCAAAATAAAGAAGAAAAATAGCCCATGGCTAAATGAGAGTGAAAGTGAGAGTTTAATTTGAAAGAAGTGATGGTAGAAAGAGAACAAATGCACAGTGAGATAGAGAAGAAAATGGATTAATGAGCAATTTTGAGATTTTAGAATTTTAAAAAAATATTTATTTTTTAAAATAGGTGTAGAAACGAATTTAGTGAGTTCAAATAGGTCTATGGTTAAATAATATTGTAAAATTTCCTATTAATAATAGCATTCACCTTAATTCTAAATATGCCCTTCTTTCAAATAACAATTTCTCTCTCTAAAGAACCCATAGAAGCAGTTTTTATTTTCTTTTTCTTCTCCATCCACCGTCCTTAATTTTGTTGGTGATTTATCTGGAAACTCATCCCACCAAATTCGACTTTCGTGATCTCAAGAGCCAATTTAAAAAAGTGTCGTTATCATAATTTTAGAGGGTATTGAACTTTAACAGATATTTTTTTGGAGATGTTAGAATGAGATAATAATGATGCAAAGCATTTGCAAGCGAGAGAAAGAAAAAAATCGTCTATGATCCGTATGTCTGAGTGTAGGTGTGAGTAAATAGAGTTTTGTGAGAGAGAAAATATAGTTATTTATTTTATTTTTTTTTAATTAAGAAACAAAAAGGCCAGGTTTATATTTTGTCCTTCATTGTAATTGCAAGATGAAAGTTTTATTGCCCAGAAAAGCTCGTTGAAATTCATGGAGGAAAGCAGCACATCACATTAGTTGAACCATTTCTCCAAGCATTGAATGGGCAGGATATAGGAGAAATTTCCAAGTTTGAAAATCTTAAGTCTGGAGAGAATGTTTCCAGAATGGATGTGCAGAGTGGATTTAGCCTCTGTCGTGGGAATTCTCAAGCGAATAAAGGAACTCACATCAGTCCTCAAGTTGAAGATCTTCATTCATAAGAAAAAAATTCTAGTTCTGCAGAAGCTGCCTCTGCAGACATAGAAACAGAGCAGTCGAATCTTGCTAGCATAAAGGTCCCTGAAGATCTAAGGTCCCTGAAGATTTAAGGGTGCGTTTGGGATTGAGATTGTACATCTGTAACGTAAAAGTTACAGTACTAAAGTGTTTGGTAAATACTAGTTGCTGTAACTTAGAAATTATGTTGATGTAATTTTTTACTTGCATAATAAAAAATTTATTATATATTTAATAATTTTGTCAAAATTTTTATTCACCACATATTATTAATTTTTATTTTATAGTTATAAATTTTTTTTCCACAATAGTTGTAGCTTAAAAGTTACAATACATCAATCACAAACAGAACCTAAATTTGGTCAGATTGAAGCTGGAAAAAGCCCAAGAGAATCTTTCAGATTCTGAGAGCTTACTTCACTTTTTGTTGTAATTCAAATATTGCTATTTCTCTCGGCAATGTTATTGTGATTTTGTTGTGTAAACCAATGCCAATTATTCCTTGTTTCATAAGTATTAGTTTTTTTCTCTTTTTTGTTGATGACACTTGATGTATTAAATAAGCTGTGATTAAAGGTAATAGATGTAGCAATTTGAAGTCGCTAGGTGGTACAATGATTGATGTTGGAAAAAGAATGAACATTATGATGATGTGAAAACAGAATGGCGTAAGCTAAATTTTTTTAGCATTTGCATAACTTTAACAAACGGAGTTTAGGCTCAAGTAGCGCCTAATAAGAGGTTCATAAAGCGCATATATAAAGTTATAAGTGTAAAGTCTGATAAATATTTATACTTGTAGCTAATGATAATAATGCACACATATAGTATATGAGTAGAATTCAATTCTTTTATCTCAATGATAAGTGGAAGAGATAATCGCGTAATTGTCTTCATTTTTATTACAAAAAAAAAAGTAAATTAAAATATAGAAAGTGAAAAATATTATACTAATTGGATTCTCACACCATATTATATTAAGACATAGTAATTAAAAATTACTGCGGTGGTGGGTGAAAATCATGCTTCAAACGGGTAACAATAGCCGGAGGTCCATGTCCGAAGAAAACATCTTTCCGATTAGCACAAACGACTTCACAAGCATAATTACATGTTTCCCAATCTCTTTTATATTCACTCTGACAATATGGAATGCATTGCGCCTTGCATTTGTCCATGTATTCTTTTGTTTGAGCACATGCCATGCCCATCATTGATACAATAATCAATAGGGTTACAATCGTAATTTTAGCCATAATAATACTCCTTCTATTTTTCTTTGGAAAATATAGAAATTGATTTGGTTGCTCCTAATGAGTTAAGAGAGGTGAGTATATATATCACGAAAAGAGTTAAAAAAGATAATTTTTTTAGTTTTCCAATAGTGGCGTGGAGGAAAATGTGGAAAACAGAAGAGGTTGGTAAAACAATTTTTTTTTTTGGGTTGGGAACAAGTTTGTTGTTGAAATTAGAAAAATTTGATTTTGAAATAATATTACTATATACATGATACACTAACGATCAACATTTGTCCTTTAAAACAATGGATAAAGTGCAGCTAAATTATGGTCGCAATGGGGTGGGATCATGTCTTGAATAAATAAAATAAGATAAATATCTTATATGGCACTCTTTTTTCTTAAGAGAAATTGTCAATTTTTTTCCTACTGAGATTAATATATACTCTTTATTCTCTTACTATAACTCTCCCTAACACTAAATATTTAAAGCAAAAGAGGAATAAATAGGTTATTTCAAAATATAAAATATCTATTTATTAAAAGCAAAATATTTAAAAGATACAAAACGTACAAGAAAAGTATATTATTATCAATTTTTTATTCACGCTAAAACATATTTTTCTCATTTCTAATTCTTGTATTTTTTATTTTAATTTTTAACAATATGGTTTATTTAATTTATAATAATTATGGATAAAATATATTTAAAAATAACAATAATGTTATAAAATTATTGTGTCAGGCGATTATTGACTATTATAAAATAATAAAAAGAGTAAATGATATATATTGATTTCAATATGAAAGAAATTGACAATCTCTATTCTTTAAATCGTCCTTCATCTAAATAAATTTAGCAATTTCTTTTCTCCTATTAGGGTCATCATAATTCATTCTATCTAAATGTCTTGAATGAATAATTCAAGGTAGAACAAATAAATAGCGTCTCATTTTTAATAGGGTAGCTTGAAGAGACAATTTTAAATTAATTTTAAATACAAGTTTTGAGCCATTGGATCACACTTATTTCAATGGCTTAGATTAAGACTGACATAAATTTCTTTTTAAAAATAAAATAGTGGATCCCATGGAATATTATTAACTTTTTCTCTACTCTCTTCATTTTAAATCTCTTTCTTATTATAACCAATATATTGGGAGAGAGAGACAGAAAAATTTCAGAGATAAATTTATATAATTTAAAGTTTCTTATTCCATTAAGAGAAAATATAGCCACAACAAAGTGAGAAACAGTGAAGAGTATGGTTCTTTTTCATCATTCACAACTTTCACCTTATCAAAATAAATTGGTGGGATTCCATCACGGACAAGAAAAAAGATAAAAGAAATATAAAAAATAATATCATTACTCTTGTATACAATTAAAATATATATATAATTAAACCTCACACATTTATCAATCCCATAAAATTTTTACGTTCCTTGAAAATCGTCGTTCTAAAATCAAGTCAAATGTCGTTCAAAGAAGGAAAAAGAACCATTGTATAGCAAGTATTACTGCCATTGTTTATTAATGTTGGCCGCAATCTTATTCGAAGCAAAAAGTAACCTCCTCAAAAAATAAAAGCAATAATGTTTTTTAAAAAAAAGTTGTGTTTGTTTGAGTCCTTTCTTACTGGGTTTGGCCCTTTACAACTCTATTTGAAGTTAGAGGTTTGGAAGATGGGATTTTTTAGAGAAGAAAACGAGGAGAGTGAAAAAGAGCGAGAAAATTAATTAATAGCGGCTAATCAAACTTGCATTAAAGGAAATTTATGTTTGCCTAAATCTAAGCCATTGAATGCCATTGAAATAAGTGTGATCCAATGGCTAAAAATTTGTGCTTAAAATTGTGTCTCTAAAACTTCTGCCATTTTAAATACATGTATGAACGTATGCAACCATTTTGAATTATTTTTATTGCAAGTTAATAGTTGGGAAACTTCACCGTTGTTATTGTTAAAACATACATTTGTATCACAACAAAGTAATAGCAGTCGAGATATGAAAAAAAGAAGAAGTTCAAATTCATATTTATATGCCTTTCTGCGGCTACAGTTGGAAATGGATATACGAGTTATAGGTTTCAACATAATAGCTCAAATTGACATTTTAATAAGTTGAAAATGATATTTTTAAATTAATTAAAATACTCTGCAAATTTAAAAGAAAAGTAATGGGTAACTCCCGAGACCCGCCCATCTTTAAATAGGTATAAAGAGTAAATTCCAAAATTTAAAATTTAGTTAAGTTTTACATTCGGTAAATGATGGGTGTTGAGAATATGTTAATGAGTTAAAAAATCAGGCGACATCTAAATTTGAATTGGAGAAAAAGGATTTGCAGTCCCCTTTAAAAAAAAAAAACAATAGTTGACCACTGACAAAACACAATCATGAGGCTGAAGTTGTGCAGTTGGGTCAAGTGGCGAGAGAAGCAGCCTTAATCTCTTTGATCATTGAGACAGATTGCCTAGAGGTAGTTAGTTAGCAAACAACACCAAGGGCAGCAGAATAGCAATATTTAGCATAATTTTGGAGATCCGAAATCAGACAAGAGATTTTCAGAAAGTTATTGTCCAATATGCTTCAAGACAATGTGATATAAATGATAAAAATGCTCATGCCCATTTCTTAATTAAGTTTGCTTTAGGAAGAAATTCATCTTCTGTCTGGTTGGAAACAATATCAGCTGATGTTCAAAATGTATTTGATATGTTGTGATTGAATGAAAGGCTTACTTTCTTTTTAAAAAAAAAAACACCATCATAATGGAAACAAAAATATTGTAATTTAAATTGTGTGTATATTACAGTGATGTTATAATAAGAACAATACCCTATTTTCTATGTTAATGGTACTTTGATGATGTAATCAGTGCTCCTAAAAAAAAATCACTTGCGTCCATAATCAAATGTCACCATACTTAAAAGAAGACAGTACGTCTCTCTTCTACAGTGCTCTCTTTCTCTCTGAAAGGGGTACTAAGAATGAGAGGAAAATGAGTTGCCATGACTCTCATAGGTCACTCACTTGTTGAGTGGGTTGATATTTCAAAGAAAACATACGAAACAACAGAAGGTACGAGTAGTGAGTTGGTAAAGCATTAATTAAAGAGTAATTGCAGGGGGAGAAGGGAGCGTTGTGAGTTGATTTGAGAGTCGTTATTGATAGTCTATTTTAAGTCAGTCTGTAGCATGGATACAGAAGAACTCGTTCCAAAGTGCAGTGCTATAACTTTGCAGGAAGAGGAGAAAGATAAGATTACGATGTTAGGCAGCATGAAAGAAAAAGGTTTGAAGCTTGCTGCAAATTGTTTGGTGGGTAAAGTTGTGCTAAATAAAGGAATTAACACAGAAGGATTGAGAGCTGCACTGCAACAAGTGTGGAGAACTATTAAAGAATTCAAGGTGGAAAGTGTAGGAAACAACATTTTCATTTTCAAATTCAACTCAGAAGAAGAAAAAAAAAGTTCACGGGAGGGCCTTGGCACTTTGCTGGTGCGTTGATTGTTATGACAGAACCGAAGGGCATAGAAGATGTTAATGATCAGCAGTTCACACATGCGTCCTTTTGGGTACAAATCCACAATGTGCCCCTTATTTGTATGCATAAAGGCGCAATCCAAAAGTTTGGAGAGAAGATTGGAGATGTTGAGGAGATTGAAACAGATGATGATGGGGAGTGCATCGGGCTATATGCTCGATTAAGAATTTCGGTAAACGTTACACAACCCCTTAAAAAGATCTTATTTATTGAAGAAGATAAGAAGAAGACTCCAATGGCAGTGGTGTATAAGAGATTGCCAGACTTCTGCTTTTGTTGTGGTATCCTAGGACACCAATACAGAGAATGCCTTAAGTACCGAGGACAGCCAAAGGATAAGTTGCCATATGGGAGTTGGTTGAAGGCCAAAACCGCAGCCGAGAGAGCAAAGCTTAATAGAGACAAAGGGGGATGGAGTAAAGAGCACCATTAACCAAACTCTCCACCTGCAAATCTGAAACAACAGCAACTGCAACACTTGCAACCCAACCCGGTTAGTGGAAGCGGGTTAGGGGCAACCTATGCTGAGCAAAACAAAAATACAAACCAAATGAGAGGACAACATGTGGTAGAAGTAGGTGAAGGGCAATCAATGCACAATACTGAAGAATTGAGGCAGACGCTGACAAGCAGTAAGGTGCAAGCTAACATAGCTAATATCATGGACCCAACTAGAATACCATGCAAAAAGGAGGGAAAGAGTGGCGGGAAGGAAACTGGGGTTGAAAATGAGAGAGGAAACTTTGTGGAATGGATTACCAAAAAGCCCATGCAAGCTCAAAAGGAGAATAACAACAAAGAAGAGATAAATGGGCTGAGGGATGTTGCTCTGAAGCCCAAAAGGAAGAAGTGGAAGTCCAAAGCTAGAAATGCAACAAGTGGAGAAAAAAATTCAACTGAGGTGCTTGTGCCTAAAAGGCCTAGAACCGAGAGTGGTGAACTAAGCCCGGAAAAGAAAAGATCAAAGCTCACGAGACCATGTCAGCTTCTAACTAACAAACCCCAGTCATATTCCCCTATAGCTAAAACTACATTGAACTGGGAAAATCCTGAAGATGTGGTAAGTGAAGATGCAGCAGAAATGCAAGAGGATGTATCGGCGGTGGCTGGTGAGCAGCCCCGCCGGGAGCCATGAAACTTTTAAGTTGGAACGTCCGGGGGTTGGGGAATACCCGGGTGAGCCTAGAAGTAAAGAATATTCTCCAAATGCACAAACCTCTAATTTTTTTTTTTTTTGTGAAACAAAGTTGTTGGCTGTGCAAGCTAGAGAGGAGTGTAGAAGGCTAAGTATTGAGAATTGTTTTGCTGTAAATATGATGGGCTTAAAAGGAGGGCTAGTGTTATGTTGGAACACAGAGGTCCTTGTAACTATCACTTCATATAGTAATCACCACATAGATGATGTAGTCCAGCTGGAGAATGGAAAGCAATTGAAATGCACGGGGATATACAGACACCCAGAAATGTAGCAAAAACAACACACTTGGACACTGCTTCGAAGGCTGTCAGGTTTGTCTAATCTCTCGTGGTTATGCTTTGGTGATTTTAATGAAATTTTAAGCCCAAATGAGAAATGTGGTGGGAAAGATCGAAATTTGAGTATGATGGCTGGTTTTAAAGAGGCTGCTCAAGCCTGTAATTTGGTGGATTTAGGTTGCACAGACTACCCTTTTACTTGGTCTAACCGGAGATTTGGCCTCCATCTTGTTGATGAGAGATTGGACAGGTTTATGTGTAGTAGGGATTGGGTTAATAGCTTTTATGATTATGCAGCAATGAACCTTTTAACTGTGAGCTCTGATCACTGCCCAATGTTGATGGAGGTTCGAGAAAGAGGTAAAACCGTCCGTTATGAGAGGAATGCACCTCTTAGGATTCATTATGAGGATATGTGGAGTGCCTATGATATGTGCAAGAGCATTGTTCAAGAGGAATGGAGTAGTCAATGGAATTGGAAATACGGGAATCTAGTACTTCAATTTCAAAAATCCGCCAAAAGTTCTATGGCTAAGCTTAAATGGTGGAGTAGGCAGGAGTTCGGGGAAAGAGAAAATGAGTTAAAGCAAATGACGGAGCAGCTAAAAAGATTGAAACAGAATTTTGTACATTACGACAGCGGAGATAAAATTAAAAAGTTAGAGAGGAGAATCAATAATTTGTTGGTTGATAAGAAATGTACTGGAAGCAAATATCAAGGGCTGACTGGTTAAAAGAGGGGGACAAAAACACAAAGTTCTTCCACTTAAAGGCTTCAGCAAGGAAGCGAAAGAACAAAATTTGAGGGATCGAGGATAAACAAGGACACTGGACAGAAGAGGAAGCTAAGGTGGAAGCAGAATTTTGTGAGTACTTTCAAGAGATTTTCACTTCTTCAAGGCCAAACCTAGCTCAAATAGATGCTGCTTTAGATGGATTGCTGCCAAAGATAACTGAAGACATGAAGAATCATCTGAATCAGCTGTTTACAGCTGAGGAGATTTTGGAGGCTCTAAACCAAATGTGCCCCACAAAGGCACCTGGTCCGGATGGACTTCCTGCTGTCTTTTTTCAGAAGCATTGGCAAGCAGTGGAGTGTGGAGTTGTTTCAACTTGTTTACACATTCTGAATGAACGAGGTAACTTAACTTCGTTAAACCACACTTATATTGCTTTAATTCCGAAAGTTCATAAGCCTCGAAAAGTCACTGAATTTAAACCCATTAGCATTTGCAATGTAATTTATAGAATTATCACTAAGGCTATAGCAAATAAAATGAAGCCCATACTTGAACAAATTATTTCGCCGTCTCAGAATGCATTCATCCCAAATAGACTCATCACCGACAATATTATTATTGGGTATGAGTGCCTCCATAAAATTAGGCACAATAAAGGGAAAAGAAATGGGTTAGTGGCTTTAAGCTAGATATTAGCAAAGCTTATGATAGGGTGGAATGTGAGTTTTTGAAACAAAGCTGAGGTTTCCAAATAAGTGGGTAGATTTAGTAAAGAATTGTATCACTACATCATCTTTCTCTGTACTTATAAATGGGAGTCCCAAGGGCATGATTCACCCGCAAAGAGGCCTTAGACAAGGCTGTCCTCTGTCCCCATATTTGTTCATATTATGTGCAGAATCTTTTTCCAACTTATTGCTGCAAGCAGAGCAAAATCATTAATTCCAGGGGCTGAAGTTTGGAAAGGAGATTACTATTTCGCATTTGTTATTCGCTGATGACAGCTTGTTGTTCACAAAAGCTTCAGTTGATAGTTGCAAGGCTCTCAAAGCGATCTTCGACCGCTATGCTGCAGCCTTATGACAACTCTTCAATTTTGACAAGTCGTCTATGGTTTTCAGTGGCAAAATTCCAGCAGACAAAGTTAATGTAATCAGGAGCATATTTCAACTCAAGGTGGTATCTAGACACGAAAAGTATTTAGGCTTGCCCTCTATGGTTGGAAGAAACAAGAAAAACTTCTGTAATGAAGTTAAACTCAAAATGGTGAGCAAGATTTCAAATTGGCAGTATAAATTCTTTTCGAGTGGAGGTAAAGAAGTCCTCATTAAAGCAGTGGCTCAAGCGGTTCCAGCCTATGCGATGAGTGTTTTTAAGTTCCCTATAGAGCTGTGCGATGACATTCAGATGGCAATGGCGAAGTTTTGGTGGAGATCAAAAGAGGACAAGCGTGGAATCCATTGGGCAAGGTGGGAAAAGATGAGTCAAGCAAAGAGTAGAGGAGGCCTCGGATTTAGAGAAATGTCTAGTTTTAATCAGGCTTTAATGGCAAAACAAAGATGGAGATTGCTACAATACCCGCATTTATTGGTTACCAAAGTGTTGAAGGCTAGGTATTTTCAAAAGTCAGACTTCTTAAGAGCTCAAGCTGGATCTAATCCGTCTTACATATGGAGGAGCATATTGTGGGGAACACATGTGCTGCAAAAAGGAATTCGGTGGAGGATTGGCAATGGTGAACAGATTCATATTTGCAGGGATAATTGGATTCCAAGGCCTGAAACTTTTAGGCCACTCTCAATTCAAAATCTGCCAACATAAGCTACAGTCTCAGAGCTTATTAATGCTGAAAACCAGTAGGATCAAAGAAAGGTGAAGCAGTGGTTCTCGGAAGAAGATGTCAATGAGATTTTGAGAATTCCACTGTCGAGAAAACCGAGGATGGATGAGATAATATGGCATTTTGATAAAAAAAGATTATATGCTGTGAAAAGCGGGTATCAGCTAGCTTTAAAAATGAAGTACCCTAATAAGCCAAGTTGTTCATACAAGAGCTTTAATCACTGGAACCGTTTATGGACCCTCCAACTTCCAGAAAAAATCAAAATATTTATGTGGAGAGCTGGCCAAAACCTATTGCCTACTACTGAGAACCTATGGAAAAAAAAAAGATATTGGTAGAGCCTCACTGTCAAGTCTGCAAACAAGGAGTGGAAAGCGTATCACATGCATTGGTGCACTGTAAAGCTGCAAGGAAGGTATGGATTCATGCTCCCTTTGAAATACGCTTCCCTTATGCTACTAACCAAGATATGTGGAATGTTATGCTTGAAATAACTAAGAAGCTGAGCAAGTCAGACACAGAAATTTTTGTTGCATACTGCTAGGCCATATGGTATGGCAGGAATCACAAGCTTTTTGAAGGAAAAAAGATGGACTGCTGTCGAGTGGTGGCTAAAGCTGAGGCTGTAGTTGAGGCTTATAAACGGGTGAGTCAGCAAGGGCAAGGATCAGGGGGAAAGCATAATCCAATGAAGAGCCAGAAGTGGTGCCCTCCTCTTGCAAATGTTTTCAAGGCTAATGTGAATGCCGCTATTAACTATGAAAAAGGAATAGCAGGGTTAGGAGCTGTAATCTGAGATTCAAACAGCAGAATCATTGTGGCTGCTGTTAAGACCACGTAATTTTCTGGAGATGTTAAGGTTGCAGAAGCAGAAGCTGTTGAATGGGGATTAGCTGTGGCAAAAAATGCAGCTCTTAGCTCATTAATGGTGGAGACGGATTGTCAAGATGTGGCAAAGTTGATTAACAACCAAGAGGGCAGCAAAACAAAGATTGTTTGGGTGATTTCTGAAATCCAAGATCAAAGGAAGGATTTCCAGCACATTAGCTTCAATTACACCCCCAGATCATGTAATGTTCATGCCCACTCCTTGGCTAAGCTTGCTTTAAGGAGTCATAGAAATGTTGTATGGACAGCACCGTTACTAGTTGATGTGGAATCTGTATTCTCTTGTTTGCTTTAATGAAAGTTTAATTCCCTTCTTAAAAAAAAGAAGAAGTCACCATACTTGTCAGCACAATAAAGCTTATTAGGAGGTGATGATAGCACAAAAATTATTTTGAGATTGATTTCTCATTTTGGCATCTTTAAAGGCTATGAGGTGGTAATTATGTCTATTTTGACAGTTGTCCCATAACATTGTGGTTCAAGGTGTCAATTGCTCTTTTTAGAAGAAGTGAGAAGAGAAAGAAAAAAATATATATGGCAAAGTAAAATAAAATAAAGAACTTAAAAAGCACTCTTATTCAAAAGTTTTTAAAATTATTTTAGTTTGCATTTTGTACTTGTACCATACAATTATTGTCCTTTTACTGAACGGTATCAGAATGAATTAAAATGGTGCGTTTATTTTATGGAATGGGAATGAGGTAGAATGAGAATGGGTTGGGAGTGGGAATAGACTGGAATGAGAATGAAATTCTAATATTTATTTTGCAAAAATAAATGAGAATGGGAATGTGTTGGAATGCCATTGATATGTTTACTTGACAAAATAAATGGGAATAAGGAATGGAAATGAGAATCAATTTACCAAAACACCCATAGATTAAACAATGTAATTTTCATTAACTAGATGCATGTATAAATATTATTATAAAAATACTATTAATTAAAAAAATAAAATTAATAATATTAATAATAATAATCAATGTTAATAATGATAATATTAATAAAAATAATAATAACAATAATTAATAATAACTAAAATAATAAAGTCAATAATAATAATAATGACATTTAAAATAATAAAATTAATAAATTTTGATAATAATGATAATAATAATAAAAATAATAATAACTAAAATAATAAGGTCAATAATAATAATAATAATGACATTTAAAATAATAAATTTAATAAATTTTGATAATAATAATAATAATAATAATAATTGTTAATAATGATAATATTAATAAAAAAATAATAAGAATAATTAATAATAATTAATAATAACTAAAATAATAAAGTTAATAAAATTTAATAATAATAATAATAATGACATTTAAAATAATAAAAATGAATTGTGATTTGAACAAGGGTAATTCGGGAAATATGAAAATATTAGAGGGATATAAAATGATAATATTAATAAAAATAATAATAACAATAATTAATAATAACTAAAATAATAAAGTCAATAATAATAATAATGACATTTAAAATAACAAAATTAATAAATTTTGATAATAATGATAATAATAATAAAAATAATAATAACTAAAATAATAAGGTCAATAATAATAATAATAATAATAATAATAAATTGTAAATAATGATAATATTAATAAAAAATAATAACTAAAATAATAAAGTTAATAAAATTTAATAATAATAATGATATTTAAAATAATAAAAATTAATTGTGATTTGAACAAGGGTAATTCGGGAAATATGAAAAAATTAGAGGGATATAAAAGTAAACTCATGTTTCATTCACATTCTTTCATTTCCATTCCCAACCGCCCCATGGGAATGAGATTCTCATTTCTTATTCCCAAATTGTGTGAGACCCACACATTTTATTCACATTTTCAAACTATATTTTGCTAATTAAACATGAGTTTCATTCCAATTCCTTCATTTTCATTCCTTAAACCCTCAAATAAACACACCCTAATAGTAAAATAGGTTGGAATCAGAATGGGAAGGGGGAATTAAAATAAATTATTTACTTTAACTGTATGAATCGAAAACATAATGAACTATATTACCATTAATGTATTTATTTTTTTTAATCGAAATTGATTGTTAATTTGTTACAAACTACTAAAGTAACCTTATTTGTTATTGTCATTATCTATTGTAATAATTATGATTATTATTATTCAAAATAATAATAATAATAATAATGTTAAAGTTATTAGTACTATTATTATTAATTAATATTAATATTGTTAATTAAAATTATTATTATTAGTTTTATTATTATTAATTAATATCATCATTGTATTCATAATTAATTAAATTATTATTATTATTATTAACAACAACAAAAATTACAAAAATAAGAATAATAACAATGAAAATAATATAAGAATATAATATAATAATTTTTATTTAAGGACAAAAGAGAAATTATAAAATTTTAGTGGGGTAAAATGGAAAGTTCAAGGAATGAGAACTTCGATTTCTTATCCCTCTCATGGGAATCAAGTTCTTACTCTTTAATCTTAAAAATATATGACCCCGCATGTTTCATTCTTGTTCCCATCTTTACTTTAGCTAGTAAACGCTATTAATTATTCTCATTCCGAATTCTGATTCCCCAATCCAAGAAGTAAATGCACCATTATTTTTTAGTAGTAGTATAATACATAATGCTATACTATAGGGTAAGAATATATATTTCAATTTAAATTTTTTACTTAAATTTTAATCACAAATTTTGAGCTCTTAATTTCCTGTAATCTATTGATAAATATTGACAATCAAAATAATATTTCATAATGCTATTCATCTAGATTTGTGTCAAAATTTTAAGCATAAAATTTAAAGTAAAATAATCTAACTCTATGATCGCGTCTATTTTTGCTAAAATGAGCATTTACAATCTAATCTAATTAGAACAATTTCATTTAAATTGATTAGATTGGATTAAAAATTTTAAAATCCACCATTAATCATTTCCAAATTATCTTTGGACGATTGCCTAGTCAGATGGAAGTGAGGGGTCAATGGTTCAAGTTTAAACAGATATGTTTAATTTGGAGAAATAAGTTGTAATTTGTAATAGAGTTATAAAATATTTACATAAATGATCATTTTGAAATTGCATTTACATAGTTATAGTTTTAAGGTTATAGAAGTTATAACTACGCAAGAGTCAAGTAAAGTTTGAAGTGGTTCTCCCCCTTTCTTCTCTGAAGAATAGAATGGGGGTTAAACATGAGCCCTCGTGGCTTTTGTTGTCACCCACATAAGTTGGGTGCTTTCTCTTTAATTCTTGTCTTTTAATGTTTTATCTTGCTGTCTTTTTCCCAAGTCAATCTCCAGGAGTTGCTTGTTCTTTCTAAATCTCTAGAATAGCAAAGTTTTTAGCTAACCACAACTTAGTAGTTTATATAGTTTGGGTGAGAGGCTTTTTTCTTTTTTTCTAGTTGCTGAATACTAAAATGGATACAAAAGAATTGATTCGAAGGTGTAAAGAAATTTCATTGAATGGAGAAACAAGGGGAAAAGTGACATTCAGAGGAAATATGAAGCTGAAAGGAGAAAAAATTGTTGTTGGATGCTTAACGGGGAAGGTGCTACAGAATAGAGAAGTAAACTTAGAAGGACTAATGTCAGCCATGTCACAGGTGTGGAGAACAATGGGAGAAGTAAGGATTGAGGAGCTGGGAGATAACATTTTCATGTTCATGTTTGCAATTGAAACGAACAAAAAAAGGATCCTAACAGGGGGTCCATGGCATTTCAACAGAGCCTTAATGGTACTAATTGAACCAACTGGCTTGGGAGAGGTAACTTAACAATCCTTTTCTCATGCATCCTTTTGGATTCAAATCCATAACGTTCCCATTATGTGTATGAATGAGGAGACAATTAAAGAATTTGGGAAAGATATTGAAAAGGTGGAAGAAGTGGATACTAATGCTAAAGGAGAGTGCATAGGCAAGTATGCAAGACTAAGAGTCTCAGGTGATGTAACAGAATCCTTGGTGAAGATTTTAAGTTTGGAACCAGATGAGGTTGAAAAAAAAGTAGTAGAGATGGTAAACATGGAAAAAGAAGGTTTTGAGGCCGAACAATGGAAGAAAAAAAGAAAGAAAACTTTATGCCAGTGCTATACGAAAAGCTGCCGGATTTTTGCTATGTATGTGGCTACGTTGGGCATCAATTTAGGGAGTGTAACTAGTATAAAAACCAAACTAGAGATGAGATGGCTTATGGACCATGGTTGAAAGCGCTTACAAGTGCATAAAAAAATCAAGTTGAATAAAGGAAAAGAATTATGGAAGATGGATGAAGATAATCAAAGGCGTAATGTGCAGTCCCAATCAAAAACTCAAGAAAACTCAGTGAAGAAATTGCAACTGGTGAAAAAATCCAGTGAAGAATATAGTAAAGGCGGGTCAACTCGACACCAACTCAATTCAGATGCAGATGGGCTAAATGGTGTTGAGGCGGGTTTTCGAAACTGTCAGGAAAAAGCGGCTAAAAGCTGGTGTACCCAGCTGCCTCTGAGACTGAAACAGAAGAATGAGGCAGTGAAGTAGGAAACAAAAATGCAAATGAGAAGGAAACTAGAGATGGAAATGCACAAAATAAAAATGAGAAAGAAAAAAAAGTATAGTACTTTTAAGAAAGTTAGGCCCAAGTTAAGGTAAGCCCAAATGAAGCTCATGTTGAATCGAACCTAGGGGAAGCTGATGGAACTTATGTAACACAGACCAAAACAAAAAAAAAACGTAAATGGAAGCTGCAAGCAAGAGCTATTGAGACAACTCCAGCTGATGTTGAGAGAGTTAAGAGCTTTAAAAGGCTCAATAGAGAACTTAACTGGGGTAGCCCAAATACAAAAAGGAAAAGAATATGTAGTGAGCTGCAAACCATAAGTTGCTCGCCAGAAGCAAAGGGCAAGCGTGAACTGGAAATGCAACAAACAAGAGAAGTGGAGATAACAGTCATAAACACGGAGGAATTAACGGTGGAGACTGGTCGCAGCCCCGCCGACAACCATGAGGATTGTATCCTGGAATGATCGGGGGATGGGGAATGACTGAGCGTTACGCGAAGCTAAAAAAAATTCTCCAATTGCACATGCCATATATTATGTTTCTTTGTGAAACACAGCTGCTGTCTAGGCAAATGCAAGATAAAGGTAAAACTTTAAAGTTTGAGAATTGTTTAGTTGTTAGTAGAAATGGCTTGAGTGGTGGGTTGGCTTTGTTATGGAATTCGAAAGTTGTTGTGGATATTAAATCTTATGGTAGGCACCATATAGATGTAGTAGTTCATGTTGATAATGGTAGCTATTGGAGATGTACAGGAATATATGGGTACCCTAAATTAGATAAAAAATAACATACATGGACTTTGTTGCGAATGTTAGCTAGTTTATCCTCTCTGCCATGGCTTTGTTTTGGAGACTTTAATGAGATGTTACAGCTGCATGAGAAGATTATAAAGCAGGATAGGAGTGTGCATGCTGTAAATAAGTCTAGAAAGGCTATAACGTTTTGTGGGTTGATAGATTTGGGGTGCAAATGTCGTCCTTTTACTTGGTCAAACAAGAGATTTGGACCTCATTTGGTAGAGGAATGATTATATAGGTTTTTTTATTGTAAGAATTGGGGAAGTTTTTTTCAGGAATCAGCAATAGAGATATTGGAGACTTGAACTTCTGATCATAATCTTCTTTTTTTTCAGTAAAAGAAAAAGGCAGAAGCACAAAGTACAGTAAAAGAGCTTTCTCAAGAACTCACTATGAAGACATATGGAGTCCCTATGAGAAATGTAAAGAAATTGTGCATTCTGAATGGCTGCAAAAGAGAATGCAGAGAGATAAGGACCCTATTACTGTTTTTAAAAAGGCAGCCAATGAGGCATTAGCTGAATTGAAACTCTGGAGTAATCAAGCTTTTGGAGGGAGAGAGGAGAAATTAAAGAAATTGCTGGCAGAGTTAAAGACCTACAAAGAAAGAAGCAATCATTTTATCAGTGGTGATCATATTAAACTCTTAAAAAGACAAATTAATGATTTGCTCATGGATGAAGAAATCTACTAGAGGCAGAGGTCTAGAGTAGTTTGGCTGCAAGAATGGGATAAAAACACCAAGTTTTTCCATTTCAAAGCTTCAGCTCGGAAAAGGAAAAACTGGATCAATGGAATTGCTGATGAAAATAATATATGGTCTGAGAAAGCAGAGGATATCGAGAGAATGTTCTGCAAATATTGTCATAATTTGTTCACGTCAACAAATCCTTCTCAATAGCACCTAGAGATAGCTCTACGAAACATGCCTCATAAAGTTTTGACAAAAATGAATTTCCAATTGGACCAACCTTTCTCAGAAGCAGATATTCTAGAAACTTTGAGTTAGATGCATCCAACTAAAGCCCCTAGCCTAGATGGCCTCCCAACAAGATTTTTCTAAAAGCATTGGACATCAGTCAACAAAGGAGTTATAACCACTTGTCTACATATCCTCAATGATGGAGGTAATTTTGCTCCTCTGAATGATACTTTCATTGCCTTAATCTCCAAGATTGCAAAGCCTAGGACAGTGGTAGAGTATAGACCGATCAACCTATGTAATGTTATTTATAGGATCATTACAAAAACTGTAGCGAATAGGCTGAAATTAACCTTAGATCATGTAATTTCACCAACTTAGAGTGCTTTTGTGCTAAATAGGCTCATAACCGATAATATAATTATTGGGTATGGGTGTCTTCATAAGATTAGGCATAGCAAAAATAAAAAGTATGGTCTACTAGCTTTGAAATTAGACATTAGCAAAGAATATGATAGGGTGGAGTGGGAGTTTTTAAAATGCACTATGGAAAGGTTGGGTTTTTCTCATAAATGGTTGGAACTGGTCATGAGATGCATATCTTCAACATCTTTTTCTGTGCTAATCAATGGGGTAGCAAAAGGCTTTATTCAGCCTAAAAGAGGCTTAAGACAAGGTTATCCAATCTTGCCATATTTGTTTATCATTTGTGCTGAGGTTTTCACAAATCTTTTATACCAAGTTGAATCAAATCAGCTGATTCATGGATTAAAATTCAGTAGGAACTTGTCTATTGCTCATCTTCTATTTGCAGATGATAGCTTGGTATTCATAAGAGCTACTAAAGAAGATTGTATGAATATGAAGCAACTCTTTGATTGTTATGCTACTGCCTCAGGCTAAATCTTTAATTTTGAAAAGTCCTCCATATTCTTCAATGAATGCCAAGCAAGCACAGATAGCGACAATCAAGGATATATTTCAACTTCAGGTGGTTTCAAGACATGAAAAGTAGCTTGGGCTACCTTCAATGGTTGGAAGAAATAAGACCAGTTTCTTCAACGAGATCAAGCTCAAAATTATAAACAAAATCTCTAATTGGCAAGCAAAAGTTTTCTCATGTGGAGGGAAGGAGATTCTTATAGAAGAAGTAGCTCAAGCAGTGCCTACCTATGCCATGAGTGTTTTTAAACTTCCTCCAGGGCTATGTGAGGATATGCAGAAGGCCATTGTTGGTTTTTGGTAGGGAAATAAAAGGGATCATAGGTCTATTCACTGGTCCAAGTAGGAAAAATTATGCCAAGCTAAAAAAAGAGGGGGCTTGGGTTTCCGAGACTTGTCCAGTTTCAACCAAGCACTAGTGGCAAAACAGAGTTGAAGGATCATCCAAGCACTAAAATCTCTTGTAGCTAATGTGATTAAGGAAAGATAGTTCAGGCATTCAGGTTTTATGGAGGCACAAATTGGCTCAAACCCCTCTTATATATGGAGGAGCATCATGTGGGGGAGAGATGTTATTCACAGGGGTCTTAGATGGAGAATTAGAGATGGAAAACAGGTGAAAGTGTACCAAAGTGGCTGGTTTTCAAGACCATAAACTTTCAAAACAATATCTCCTACAAGCTTTCCTCTGGAGACAACTGTTTCAAATTTGATTGATTGAAACCACTGCTAGAAAGATGTTGTAATAAGACAACATTTTCATAAAAAAATATTGCCCAAATACTTAAAATCCCTCTGCCAAGACAACCAAGTCCAGATCAAGTTTGTGGCATTATGACAAGAAGGGTAATTACTCAGTCAAGAGTGGTTATTAACTAGCTCTACAAATGAAGTTCCTAAACAAGCCTAATAGTTCGAGGGAAGGCAAAAGTTCATGGAACTTAATTTGGTATCTATAGATTCCAAAGAAAGTGAAGATATTTATGTGGATGGCAGCAAATGACTTGCTGCCCACAACAGAGAATTTATAGAAGAGAAGATTTTTACAAACCCCCTGGTGTCAGAGATGCAGGAGTTATAGAGAGACTATCTTCCACACGTTGTTTGATTGTAAAGCCTCGAGGAAAATTTGGAAGCTCACAACTTTTGAAGAAGAACTGAAAGCTCTGAAGTGTAATGATGTCTTAAGCCTGCTGTTGGCTTTGGCTGATCGAAGATCAAGTGAAATGGAGCTGATAGTTGCTTTGTGTTGGAGTATATGGCACTCAAGGAATCTTTTTATTTTCAAGAGCAAAAAAGAAGATTCTCAACTATCAGTAGCTGAAGCTGAAGCAATTGTTCAGTCCTATAAAAGAATTCAAATGCCACTGCTGCAAGTAATTTCAAATCAAAATGTGGCATCCCATAAGCATTGGAAGCGTCCCCCTGCAGGTTGGTTTAAGGTGAATGTCGATGCTGCTATAAGGATAGACCAACAGAGAGTAGGTTTGGGCATCGTAATTATAAATTCAAAAGGCAAACTCATAGCAGCAGCCATAAAGCCAACAAAATAACTTGATAAAGTTGATTATGTAGAAGCCGAAGCAACCAAATTCGGGCTGGAAGTAGCTGAAAGCATAGGATGTTTACCTCTGATTGTTGAGACTGATTCAAAGGAAATAGCAAATTTAGTCTCAGCTAGAAAAAGCACAAAGGCTGAGATTTTTTGGATTGTATTTGAGGTTCAAGATATGATGAAGTGGTTAAAACATGTTAGGTTACAACACACACCAAGAACCTGTAATGGATTTGCTCACACACTTGCTAAGTTAGCTTTAAATTATACTAATTTTGTAATTTGGGAGGACAACATACCAGTCCATCTTTTATATCTATACACGGAGTTGAATGATTGAAAGTGATACTTTCATTTAAAAAAAAAAAAAACTACATAAGAGGCAAATTTTTTAAATGTTGTTTGTGCTCGTGGGCTTGTTAGAGATTTTTTTAGTGATACCTAAAAATTATCCTAGTAACAGAACTGATAACACAAGTTTTCAAATCCTTAGACTCGGACTTTGCGAAGGGCCTTTGGTCCGTACAAAAATCCAAGCCTTCAAACTGAGAGTCAGGCCATTTTTAGGTCAGGGTCGGGTTTAATTAGAGTTTAGTTATTTATTTTTTATTTTTTATTTTTCAAGAATAGAACTCCTATCCTTATTCTTTACTAACAAATTGTATCATTGTTCCATTTATATATTAAATTTAATTGTAAGGATACCACCATATATGAAAATAAAAATTCATGCTTGATAATTAACATTATATTTTATGTTGCCAAAAACTAATCCTCTGTAATTGTAATGCAACAGACAGACATTTACAATACTTGTAACAATTATGAGATTGTATGCATGACTTCATATATTTACCCCAGAGATTACATACTTCCGCAGTACGTTCTCATCTTAATGTTGGATTTAAGCCAAATATTTAGTGAAATTGAATCATAAGCAAAAAAACAAAAAAACAAAAAAACAAAAAAAAGGTACTGAATTCAGGTTGGAATCGAGAGCGGCAAGCTGAGATTTGTTGGATAAAATATCATCAGGAGAAAGCTTCTTGGGGACAGGCAATGGCTGTAAGGTGCAGTGGCCGGGAATAGTGTCAGCGTTGTGCGGCTCAAGCCTCTCTCTTTCCCTCGAGCACGGTTGCTGATTGTTTTGGTGGCTCGATGTCTGGTGGCGTCGTGGTGGTGGGTATCTGCACTAGTTGTGCCATGGTGGTGGGTGGCTGGAAGCAAATTACCGAAGTTAAGTTACTGCCTCTCTTTTTTCTCTTCTACTCTTTATTTCGTTAGCTTTTATTCTTTATGTTAATGTTATATTGTTAGGGTTTGTAAGTTGTCAACCATGCGTGGCGTATGTGTGTTTTAAGTGTTTTTCTTTAAATAAATGTAATTAGATTGATATTAAAAACAAATCTAATGGAAGAAGTGATAAAGCTTGAAATTTTGTCATCAAGATTGCTTTGAACAGCATAAATTAAGCAACAAGTTAGACAAAACCAATTTGGCGGTCAATCAATCAAAATTGAATCAAATTAAATTAGGACAACAAAATCAGCAATTCATTAGAGATTAGCGTTCAAAAAAAGTTATTAAAAAAAAGGGCATTTACTTTCATCATAAAAAGTATAGGAAAGTTCTCCGAGATTAGGTAGACTCAAAGTTAGAATATTAGGCTCTTGCACGGTGCAATAGCCGCAACATGCATCCACCCCTACTTTTTTTTTTTTTTAATAATGTTAGGAATTCCAACATTTAAATTTCAATTTGAGGCCTAACATTTATGTGTCCCTTATCTATTAGATAATGGATTTTATAGTTAGTAAAATCACTTAATTACTATCTAATGAATGAATGCCACATCAGATGAGATTTAAATTAGTACTTAAATATTGAGATACCTATCACTATTTTTTTTAGTTGATTATTCATACTAAACTTTTCAATAGCAATAATTGATAAAAATTTTATTGTTATATGTAATAGATTTTCCTTAAAAAAATATAACAATATATTACTAATAACAAAAAAAGAAAAATTATTATTAATAAAAAAAATCAATGTACGATATAACTAATACACTATAAAAACAGAGGTCGTTGAATTAGTGAATTTGTAAAATATATAATAAAAGTCATAAAATTAGACCACTTGATTTTATAACAAAAGAAACATCAAGAAACAACATATCAGATTTCCAGAATTTTTAAAGATGTGAAACCATTTTACACGAATGTTTATTAAGAGACCAGCAAACCTGTTCAAAAACTTTCAGGTTTGTGTTTTGCACTTAAAAATTTTATAACTTAATGTTAACTCAATGATAATTAGTCAAATAAATTTTAAATCATAGAGGACTCATATGTTATAAAATAAAATTTTATATGTCATTTTAAAACCTTTCAACAGCCTAAAGTAATTTTTACCATCAGCCATTGCAATTCTAGAAAGCAGTCTCCAAATTTGCAGCAGCCCAACATAATGATTTTTAATAATTTTTATACTCAACCAAAAATTATGAAATTAAATAAACAGTAAGCAGACCTAATGAGGATTAAAAAAATCATTATAATTTTCAGAGATCATTTGGCTAGTTAGAAAAATCGACGAAATCAGACATGCTGCTGAAAATTAGAATTTTCTAGCACCACTGTTCCAACTTCAAAAATCACAACAAATTAGTTACTTGGAATTTCTTTACACAAAATACATCATTGAAAACCTTAGGATGTCTACTTTAATTTTATGGAAATATTAATTCAGAAATTAAATCAAAAATAAAGGGAAAAAGTAATTAAATCACACTGCTCATGCCTCATAATACTTGACTAGTCATTCATGATAAAGAGAACAATGCATGCGTTCATTATCAAACACATAAGATCGTATTAGAGACCCTGCATTAAAGAATAATAAATACCTTAAAACTTCTTTCCAATGTGCATAAAACAAAACCTTAGAAATTCTTTGTTTTCATACATTTATTTGGTTGAAATTTTTTAAATCATAGAAAGAGTTTATTTTTTATAAAAAAAACATGACTTTATAAAAATACATTATACAATAAAGATAGATAATCCCTTATAATTTATTTTTAAAAAATAAAAAATATTATACTTTATCTCATATTACGCTAATTAAAATAAATTCACACAAATAAAAGATAAACAAATAAATAGGTAAACATAATTAAATTCAAACAAATAAGGAATGGGTGTTACAGTGTTAGCTTTTAATCTTTATGCTAATTTTAGGTTGTTAGGGTTCGTAAGTTTTGAACCATGTGTAATAGCTTGGGTTATGCCTTTTTTTCATTCCTACCTATAAGCAACCATTTTGTTACTCTTATAAAACATCTTTGTGTTAAAATTATATTAAAAGATATTTAGGATGCGTTTGGTATTGTTTTTCAAATATTATTTTTTATTTTTTGTAATAAAGAAACTATTAGATTTTAGTGAATGTAAAAAAAGTATTTAGGAACTTATTTTATAAGCAGTAATTAAAAATAAAAATTAAAAAAATATGTTTGATAATTTATCTAAAGGACATGTGGGATCCTTCTTCTTGTTGTTTTTCTTCCCTAAAGATGGCCAATGGGCCGGGCCGGCCATCAAAGAAAGACCCACGTGTGTTCGTGCCTATGTCTTGCTGTGCCCACTATGTGTTTCATGTCGTACTATATTGTGCTTAATTTTTTTAGTTTAGATCTAGCTCGGCACACGTGCCGTGTCATTCCATGCCTCAGAAAAAAAAAGCACAATAAGTTTTTTTTTAATTTTTTTTTAAGAGCTCATGCTAAGTTGTTGTCGTACTTTTTGCAAGTCTATATACTTAGGTCCATGTCTTTATTCAAATTTAATAGAATCAAAAATTCAAAACTCAAGTCCATATTAAATAATAATAAACTAATAATAGTAAGAGAATGTAATATTAATTAGTAAGTTTGACCTATAGTATTAGAATTTTTTCAATATTTAACAACAAAATAACAATAATAATAATATATTTTTCTTAATGGTTAACTTAATTATTAACTTGGACTTACATAGAGTTATAGATCATAGTTCATGATAATATTAATGCATATTTATAAAATCATGGTATTTATAATTTTATTCATTAAAATCATGATATCAATTATTTATTTAATAAATTATAATATAAATCAATTATAGTATTTTTTTAAACTAAGAATTAAATGAATTTAAAAAATTCAATTTCAAGTTATTTGTAAAATCATAAAATTTTAAGTTTACTTTCATTAAAAAATAAAACATGCTTATTGCAGACTTTTTCATCGTGTCTTGCTTAACCCATCTCTAATTATGTCGTGTTTTTAAGGCCCGCATGCCTAAAATTCTAAGCTCGGCCCCGCTCATGTACGTGTTGTGTCATGCCGTGTGTTCCACCGAAACGTGATTGTATCCTGTCATGCTATACGGACATGTGCTGTACCCGTGCCTTGCCACGTGCCGTTTGGCCCATTGGCCATCTCAATTCTTCTCCAATTGCTGTGAAATTTAAAATAAAAAGGGAAGACATGTGGACCCATAGTAACTATGATTAGCCTTTGTTCAGTATACATTACAGTAAAATCAGAAACAAAAATTTATCATTTTATTTTTCTTAACAAAACAAAAACATAAATAACAACTATTTCTATCAAATAAAAATGATTGCAAAAAATAATACTGATCTGGTATAAAATCTTAATTTTATTAAAGTCTTAAAAATTATTAAATCATGTCGTTTAATACTATAATGCCATATGGTTTGGTAGCTTTCGCGATCATTACACTGTTAAATCATATGGTTTAAATAACTCTCCCGAATTTTAATAAATTCAAGATTATAAATTGGAACATTTTTAGTACAAAAAGTATCCCACCAAACATATTTTTCATTTTATTATTTTTAGAAAATAAAAAAAATTAGCCAAAAATAATACCAAATAGTCTCTTATGAATTCATTTAAACTTATGATTGTTTCTCTGTTCATTAAATACTTACACCCACACCTACATAATTTACCATCTTTTTCAATTCAGTCAACACTTTGCATTCGTTATCTTATCAACAAAATATTTTAAGACGCTTCCTGCTTCTCCATATGCTAAGTTTTTTTGTCTCTTCAATCTTAAATAGTTTTATGATCTATTTTTGTGTATCCAAGAGACTCCCTTCCACCCGCTTGCTTACCCATCAACTCAAATGTAGATTTTAATGGAATCCCCGATTGTTCTGTCAAGTCTACTTCAACAACTTGAGAAAGAGTAATTTTACGCTGAGATGGTAAAATATGTGCACACTCTTGCATTACAAGAAGATGATTGTGACTCTCAACAAAATAATTGACAAAAAAATTATTTTTTTTCCTATTCAACTCAATTCTCGATTGAGCATGACAACCAGTTCTTATTTGTATGGTACCACAGCTGGATCCAGCCATTGGATCCAACTCTGGTGACAATTGTGGGCTAGATCCAATGGTTGGATCCAACTGTGGTACCATAGCTTTATCCCACAAACAAATATCCTTGATGTCATTTCACTAATACTCTTACTTTTGGTACATGATTCTCTTCTAATAGAAAATCTCACTTTTAAACTATACATATTATAAAAGTCTTAAGTTACTTGTTCAGAATCAAACTCCATATGTCTTGATTTCTAGTCTAGAACTCTAGATCACCTAGGCATTATGGGGCACCGTCATTTGTACCCATCATAAAGCACAAATTAAAAAAAAAAAGTTATATATATATATATATATATTTGTGATATGAGAAAATAAAGAAATATATATATTACATTATAGTTAATTTTTAGCATTAATTACTAACACAAAGTAAAAGAAATTAATAAATAATCAAATATCGTTGTAGAACATAGCAGGTTAGAGCAAAAGTAGAAACCATTCATGTATGAATATACTGGATTAAGGTAGCAACAACAATAGAATAAATAATATTAAAACAATCGTTAACCTTGTCCCATTTCTTTCTTTTATTATGTTGAAGTCTTGTGCCCTGCCGCTGCTAGATTCTTTTAGAACAAAAGCAAACCAGCGACAATGTCTCAAGAAAAGAAAAGAGAAATAAAGGTTAATAAAAAAGAAAAAAGAGTTAATGACGTGTGTATGTTAGTTTTTTAGTTATCCAAAAACGGTAAGTTTTTGTGATTATTAAGGAAATTCAAGAATAGATCTAATCTTATCCATATAATTATTTAATTACCACATGTCTAAATCTCCTATAAAGATTAGGAAAAATTAGGTTAGGAGAGGATCCAGGTCCACTTAATAAAGGGTTTCAATAGCATATTAGAGCGCCATCAATAACTTTTATCGTCTTTATTTTCCCTTAAAAATTTTTGAGTGGATAAAATCTAAATTAGTTTTTAGTCTTCTAATTGTTTCAATATTTAAATTCAAGTGATCATTCAAAAAAGTTAATTGAAAACCACTCACCCAAACCACTAAAAGTTAATACAATAATATCTTTTTTTTCTTTATAAATGTTTTTAAAAAAAGGTATGGTAATGAACAAATCCTAAATTAATATTTTTGTTTCTTACCTCTCACAAAACTTAAAATTGAGTGGTAAGTCAAATAAAACTAGTTGAAAACCACTCGATAAAATGCTCTTGAGAGCTAATACGATAATATTCTTGTTGTTACTAAGGATATGTTAAAATAAAGTGTGAAAAATCATCCCAATAAATAACAAGTAGAACTTCCATAAACTAATAGCCTTGAGACCATGAAAAATCTTCTAGTTTAGTGAATATATAATATATCGATAAATTAGTAATTTATTAATTTATAAAGATAATATCACATTTTAAATAGGATTTTTTTTTTTGTGGAGTATAGAGATTGAATAATTATAGAATTTATTAATTCTGTCAAGTTATATGATACAATTATGATTTAGTTTTAATTTAGTGAATCAGTTACATGATCATCTTCTTGCCGGATTACATGACTAAATCACGATTACATGATAACTCTTCATAACATAATTTTAAATAACTTACCGATTAAAGTAATTTTTTCATTTTTAATAAAAACTCTCATTGACAACTAAACAACTAATTTTTTTGGTAAAAGCTATACTAACAAATGCTCTATTTAAATAAGCTTTGAAAAGTTATGCCAAATGAAGGCTAAGTCGATCTTTCGTTGATTTCTTTTAACACAACGCATAATAATGACAGTGGCTTTTCATCTGAAAAGCATAAAGAAAATAACAATGAACAATGAAATGCATAAAATATCATGTTAGTACAACAAAGAAGATCATAGACATATCATGTGTATTTAACTTTTTTTTTAATTTAAACTACTTAAATTAGTTAATTATTAATTTATATATTAATTAGACCTATAAAACAATAATTTTTTCAAAAAATTATTATCTAATAAATTTATCAATTACTAATTTACCATGTTACGTTCATATTTAGATCGATAAAAACTATTATTTAATCAAAGTTATTAATATATCAAATGTTAAATATTTAATGAAGTTCTACTGTACTTAATTCGACAATTTACTGTCTAAGAGTTCAAAGATTCGATTTTAAGAAAAAGATATGTGCCACTTCGGCCAAGACCGAAGTGGTGGGCTGCTACCCTCACAAGGCTTGTGAGGGCAGCGGTTTTAGCCCCCACAAAAGTATTGTGGGGGCTAAATGTTCTTAATATGTAAAAATCGTTCTTCCTTACGAAATGCGAGTGGAGTATGGACATTTCTCCTCTGTGAGGGATTATTTGTCTGGGCATGTACTTCACAAAATTCAATGTAATAATGCAAGTCTCAATCATGTATATTTGATTGTAATTATTAGTGTAATATATCTGTTATAATAGCAGTTGTTGTAAATATCTGTGTAATGCAGTAATCTGATGTTTAATCAGTATTAAAAAAAAAAAAGATATGTAATATGGGGCAAAGATTGGTGAAGTGTAGGGGAAAGGTAAAATGGTTAAAGAAACCACAACATCCATTCGACTATATTTTTTTTTCCCAATTGATATGCATTAATTCAACACGTTTCTTAAATTTAGCACGTTTCTCCTATCGACCACGGATATGTGTCATGACTTCCAAAAAAAAATGTGATTAGATTGTTATTAAAAACAAATCTAATGGAAGAAGTGATAAAGCTTGGATTTTGTCATCAAGATTGCTTTGAACAGCACAAATTAAGCAACAAGTTAGACAAAAGTTGACCAATTTAACGGTCAATCAATCAAAATCGATTCAAATTAAATTAGGACAACAAAATCAGTAACTAATTAGAATTTAGCGTTCAAAAAAAGGTTAAAAAAAGAAAAAAAAAAGCACTTTTACTTGCATCACTATAAAAAGTATAGGAAAGTTCCCAGAAATTAAGGTGGACTCAAAGTTGGATTTTAGGCTCTTGCTACGGTGCAATAGCTGCAACGTGCATGCACCCGGCACCCCTACAATTTCGTTAGTAATAATTGATGACAATATTGTCGTCATATATGTAACAAATTTTCCTAATTAAAAAAAAACATATAACAATATGGGGATATTATCATTTTCTCACCAAAGGTATTCTGACACATCATGTCAGTACCACAGTTTGGTAAAACCATCAATTTACCACCAAACGTTTAAACTGTTAGCATTTTCCCACCATTCCGTTAAAACTCAGTTAATATATAACGGAAAATTCATAAAAGGTCAATTTTACCCATGGAGCGTAAAAGACCATGTAATTAACCTTGAGCTTATAAAATTGAGCTTTTGCTTTATCTCAGCAACAAGTTGAGTTTTATGTGATTTAAGATTAAAATATTAATTTTTGATATGATGATAATAATTTTACACAAAAAATTAAATAAATAAATTTACCCTTTAAAAATTAAATAATTTAAATCAATTTATAAAGTACCTAGCACCACACGGTCAATTTTACAAAATTCATAAATGATAATTTTTGCCCTTTAAGAAGGAAGAACAACAAATGATGATTTAATTACAAAATTCATAAAAGGTTAATTACATGGTCTTTTACGCTCCAGGGGTAAAATTAATTTTTTATGAAATTTTCATTACATATTAACTGAGTTTTAACGGAATTGTGGAAAAATGCTAACAGTTTAAACGTTTGGCGGTAAATTGATGGTTTTACCAAACTGTGATACTGACATGATGTGTCAGAATACCTTTAATAGAAAAATGATAATACCCTAACAATATATTACTAATAACAGAAAAAGAAAAATTATTATTTATAATAATTAAAAAAAGAAACATAATGAATGTACGATGTAACTAATTCCCCATAGTCAAACCCTGAATTGAAATCACTTTGAAGGTACATGAACACTTTTGGCAACTACAGCTTCTGCTCACTTAAACTTGCCTCTCTCAAAAAGAATGTGACCAAATCCAGACAAAACCCAAGTGGAGCTTGCAACAAAATAACATAAAAAGTACCACAACAAAGAACCAACTGTACTGGGCCCCACTTGCTTACCGTAGCAGCCATGCTCTGTCACCCCCACCCCCACACAAACTAACCAAGTCCATTCCTCGAATCACCACCGCTCAGAAAACTCACCATCGAAATTCAACTCAAATCCCACGGCTGTGATCACGTCATCACAAAACATAACATGCACGTTAAGGTTGCTTAATAATTAATGGACAGTTAGCGGCAAATGAAGCCAAAATCGAATACGTATTCTTCTTTGTGACCTCGTTGTTAAAATCAAGAGGACAGAAAAATGGAAAAGCCATAATCAGGAAAGAATTTTTTCATCATCTTTTTGATAGCTTGCGTACGCGCGGTTGGGTGGCTTCTAAAATTCTATCCAATCATTTGCTTCTCACAATTCAATCTCTCGATTCTAACGTCAGTTACAGTAAGATTCCTTGATACCCTTTTGAATACCTGCCCTTAATTTTTATGAAGTGATTATAAAGTCAGAAACTTTATATCTTTTGCAATACCCAGTTTTTTTTTTTTCGCTTATTCGTTTAATTCTAGTGTGCTTTCGGTGTTGTTTCAGCTAATTATAAACTGTTCTTCTTTTTTCTTTTTTTCTTTTTTTGCTTTGTTTCCCAGTTTGTTTGAGTACTTTATTGATTTATCTGTTGTGATTATGGTCAAATTTGTATATATCCTTCTTTGTAGATTATATGAGCTTGATGTTTACTCAATTTCTGTATCTTTTTGAGTGTGGATATTTTTTAGTGAAGAATTGAGCTTCTAATTTGAAACTTTTATTAATCATTGGCTTGTGATTTGTTGATTTTGATATAACCATCATAATTTGTTGTGTTGGGACACTGGATTGTGGATTGGGATTGATTCAATGCAACTATGTCTAATTTATGTTGTATTATTTTTGTTAGAATTTGCCCATTTAAACTTTATTAAAGTAACTTCTTTGAACATAGTTATTTTCACCATTTTGGTCATTCTATATTTGTTCATGGCCTCTTCATTCTCGCTTTTTCTTTTCTCACAGGTGCTATAGTCGCATTCACAGTGACCTTTTAAATTCAGTTACATGTTCTTAAGAATATCCAGTTGACAATTGTATTTGCATCAAAGTATAAGTTCCTAGGAAACTTGAGTTGCTGCTGATGGTTGCGACTTTTAATTTATGACGATAATGATATTGAGCATCTTCCCTAATTCATTTATCCAGGGATCAGGGATCAGGTAGAAAGCAGCCGAGTTGTTTGGGAGAGTTTCTGTAGCTATTTCCTCATCATTTCCAGTTCTTTCGACATCTCTTGAAGAAAACTATTCCAAATTGTCCAATTCGTTTCAGGTTTCAGCAGAGAGGGAGCCGATGTCCAACCCACAACAGATTTCTGCATCGTCATCCCGATTCCCAGACAATATGCATTTTTCTTCTGTCTCGCCACATGGAAGGTACTCCCAAAATTCTCCTTTCATTTCTCAATCATTAAGAGATGAAGCAAGATTGCGGTCGACCCATTTCTCTCCATCAGAAGGACAACCTACACCTTTGATTAATCACCCTGAGGAAAATAAGGATAATTCCTGGTGTATAGATCCACTTCAGGATTTTCTTGATTTTCCTGAAAATGACCCCGGACAGACTGGTCTGCTGGAAAGTAATACTGGTGATATCGCATCTGATGATCGTGCTAAGAGAATTGAGTGGTGGGCAGATCAGCTCATCTCTGTTGAAGATGGTCCAGAACCAAATTGGTCTGAGGTTCTTGCTGATGTTAATGTCACAGATGCCAGACAAAAGGTTTGTTCCTCAATTGAACATAAGGTTTGTTTTATGCTCAGCATGGCAACTACTTGTGAACTTGCATTTTTTTAATGTGAAACAAGGGAACTGACATATCAGTTGTCTCCTGGTATATGATGCTTAAAGTGCAGCATACATGTTCAATGTATACAATTCTCATAATTAGAATTCCTAGGACTACTTTTAGCTATTGCGTTTTATTGTTGAAAGATCTACTGGATGCCAAAGGTTGATGATCAATGGCATGAGCATAATATCCATGATCTTAATGGAACCTGTTTAATTAACAATAATTATTATTAATAGTGAATGTTATTGCTCTTTTCCATTTAACATGATACTTGGCTAGTACATGTTCATGTGTTTGATTTGATGTTAAGTGCAGTATGTGTTGCCTTTTGTCCCCAATAAATTAGATTAAGGAAATTGTTTTATTCATCTACTGGTTGGTTTCTGGCTTCTTTCTGTTTTTTATCATTCTAGACAATGTACCAGGTGCTGAAACCATCTACGGATATCCCAACACAACACCCTCAAGTTCACCCTCAAGTTCACCCCCAAGGTCAACAACATCAGCCTGTGTCAAATGAAGAATTTCATGCTGTTGCTAATCCATTGTCCATGACACCAGCAAACAAATCCAGAATGCGTTGGACTCCAGAACTTCATGAGGCATTTGTGGAGGCTGTCAATCGGCTGGGTGGCGGTGAACGTGTGTAGCTCTTTGAGTGACAATAACCTTTTCTTCTTTGAAATTATTTAGCTTCCTCTCATGTTGACCCACCACATTAATTTACAGGAGCTACTCCAAAAGGTGTCTTAAAGCTCATGAATGTTGAAAATCTGACCATTTATCATGTTAAAAGCCACCTCCAGGTCTGTTTTTGTCTTATATGTTGTTCATTTAATGAACTCAATCAGGGTTGTTTAGTTAAAATTGTCACTTGAATTTCAGAAATATAGAACAGCTAGACACAGACCAGAGTCTTCAGAAGGTATGAGTTATTGCCTCTACTTTTCTTTTCCCTGACCATACTTTTATTTGATTTTCGGTTAATGATGATATTTGGTAAAATGATAGTGGGTGAAAATCATGATTCTTTTTGCAGGAACATCAGAGAAAAAATCGAATCCTACCGAAGATATGAAATCTCTGGACACGAAAACGTAAGCAAATTCTCTACCTGGAATTTCAGTATGAAGTCAACCTAATTTCCCATGCAATGGATTTTTATGATTAGAACATTTTGTTTGTATATTTCTTTCGAAATTAGCATCCTTTATTAGGAGTTCATGCAGTATTTAGACACTGTTATTATAAAGTTTGGTGATCAGTGTTAATGAGCTTGTAGCTAGATTTTGCATTGTAACAGCCTGCACATTGAACAGCTGATGTGGAATTCTTGTAAAATGAATTTTTCCAAGTCAACCTTTCTGCCTGTCAGACAAGATTCTTGTTCTGGTGCGTTTAGGTTTTTGACATGCCTAACCTAGTAACAAACTCTTGCAGTCAAGTAGAGATGAGAACGTTGTTAATTAGGAGACCGTGAATCCTGAACTGCTTTATCTTTGTCATCACTTTCTTCTGAGCTTAAACTTAGTCATTTCCTTCGAATATCTATCTTTATCTGTTATTATTGTCGTTGATTAGCATGGTGGTTCTGGAACTGGTGGAACCTGTTTTTTGTATCTTTTTTGAGAAGTTGAAACATTCCTTTGATTTATGTAACTCTCATTCCATTTTTACCCTCGGCTTGACTTTTTGGTTCTGCTCGATGCAGGGTCCTGTTTCTTGAGGACATCTGTTGTATCTTTGCAGCTTCCTAAATGCTTGACCTTAGTGGCCCTTGTCAATTCCATTCAAAAGTTATCCTAAATAAAAATATTATTGTTACTTTAGAAGAAAACATGGCGATCATTACTGTTTGCATAAAATCACACTTTAACTTCCAATTTTCATGATCTATCAATTTTAAAAAACATGTGCATTGATGAAAACATTGATTTTATCGGAGGTACCAGCTTAAGACTTTTAGCGCTAGAATTATCTTTCTAGTTTCTATATTGCTCTCAATCTAATCATGCACAGTTTGGCTCATTTTTGAAATTCAAACCATTTATATCTGATTTTGATACCAGGACTATGAGCATCACTGAAGCATTGCGATTGCAGATGGAAGTTCAAAAGCGACTTCATGAACAACTTGAGGTACAATATTGTATGAGTGTCGATTACTCTGACCTTCAGAAGTACACTGAAGTACTAGGAACATAATTCAAGATATATAAAGACATGTATGCTTTCTCATATACTTAAATTTCAGCAATCAAATTGAGGAGGTCAAATATAATGAAGAGATCAAATGTAATTTAGTTAAGCTCTAGAAGAATGATGCTTGGGGAACCCGTAATTTTAAAATGTTCTGAGAGAGTTTGTGTTGAGTGGTTCAGAGAATGAACCTGGCTGCCTTTCAACATTGTAATAAAGAGCTCATTAAGTTGAGGAAGATCATTATTGCCAAATGAAAACTTGACTGCGAAATTGGTGAGGATAAAGCTCTAAGATAGCAGTTGACAGTGATGAAGTTCCTGAAACAGTGAATAGATGATGCAAGAATTTATTTCAAGGGAGGCGAGTAGATGATTTATAGTACTGCCTGAAGTTTCAAAAAAAATTTTAACTTCTTTCTAGACCCTTTTTCCTTTCAAAGTTCGGCTTAAAAAGATTCTCTAAACCACACAATATTGCATTTCTTTACATGTTCACCAAAAGTTTCTTATATTAGCACTTTGGCAATAATACTTTCCGCAGATTCAGAGAAATTTGCAGTTGCGTATAGAAGAACAGGGAAGACATCTTCAGATGATGTTTGAGCAACGAAAACAGATGGAGAACGAAAAGTCCAAGGCCTCTTCATCCAGCCTCGAAAATCCCTCTGCGCCTTTGTTCGAGTCAAAGCAACATTCTTCTCCAAATGAAACATCAATGGCCACAGAACTGGATGTTGCCAAAACAGGAGCAGACACCAGTCATGTAATCTCTGCACCGGAAGATAGTTCTGCAAGCTTAAACCAGAAGCAGAAGGCACCAGAAACCAAGACTGGTGAAGAAGTTGACCCAGACGATGATGAATCTGGTCACAAACCGGTGAAACGAGCAAGATCTGAAGCAACAGCTTTTTCACCCAAATCTGCATTGGGTAACACTCTATAGTATCGGTGTTGCTGCTCAAGAAGATGATGTGATAAGCTGGATTAGGGGTTGTGTCTCGTTTAGGAAATATTATTCTGACATTTCCAGGAATTTTTTATAGTTAGGCTGTATGATATGGAGATTAAGTACCCGTCAGGATGACATAACTTGTCCTTTCCATTTTGCGGAGAACCTAAAGCTCCGGTTTTGAGTTTAATCATCATTGTTCTATATAAGGTTAGGCTAATCTGGCTTGGGGTTGGCATTGAAAAACTGGCAGTAGGAGAAGATGGATGTAGTTGATGCATATAATTTTGCATTGTTCATTGCAAGATGATTTACTTCTTAGTGGAATAATGGTTAAAGTGTTGTGTGTGTACTTTCCCATTTGTGAAAAACCTTTTGCAAGTTGCAAGGTGATGAAATGGCTGTATATAGATTTACAGATCATTAAGAACTCTAATTATTAAAGCAAAATGCAGGTATCAAAATATGTGGTTATATTGAGAAATTTTGATTCTGGATATCCATGAAGGCATGTATTTATGAAGATTGTGCATTCCAATCAAACAAAAGTTTGTAAATAATTGACAAATTTTACCCGGAAAAAATTCATGAAAATGGACATCCAAGCACCTAACGATTTTTTTTGGCGCCGGTGGGGGGTATTAAATGCACCGAAGTGAAAAATTAAAAATTTTGTCAAAAGAATCAAGAAAATAAAATATAATTTTTTTTTTCACTGTCATCAGCATAATTAAAAAAAAATAAAAGAAGACTGTACACGTGGAGGATATCAAGAATTCAAGATAAATGATAAGATGCCAAAGTTGAGGTCACTGGGAAATTTACAAAACAAGCCAAAAAAAGAAGGCATTTTTCAACTTTAACCCTTCAAATTTTTTTCTTTCAACATTAGCCAAATCACCACATTTTGGATGAAATTACCCTCCTCATTCTCACGTTTCCCTCAAGCAAATTCCTTCCCCTCTCACCAAAATCTCATCACCGGAAGTTCTATAGATTGTCGGCGGCAGCGTACATCGGCAGCGGAGAAAGTTGTTGGCACTTGAAAGAAGCTAAATCACGTTCAAAATCTTCGGAGATCTCCAAAATCAAAGAAAAAAATTGAAAACCCTAGGTGAGTTGTTATTGCCATTTTTCTTGTTGTTGTTGTTGCTGTTGTTGTTTGGGATGTTGTTGTTGTTTGGGTTGTTGTTGTTGTTTGGGATGTTGTTGTTGTTGGTGGTGTTTTAATGGCGGTGGTGGGTGAGATGCATGTGGGAAAGGGAAGAGAAGAGAAAGGGGGGAAGCCAACTCGCGCTGCGTCGCACGCGAGATGCGCGCGGCGTGCGCACCGCGCGCGCGCGAGATGGGCGTGCAGCGCGCATCTCGCGTGCGACAGGCGCATCTCGCGCGCGCGAGGTGCGAACGCCGCGCGCGAGATGCGCATGTCGCACGCGAGATGCGCGCGGCATGCGCACCTCGCGCGCGCGAGATGGGCGTGCCGCGCGCATCTCGCGTGCGACATGCCCATCTCGCGCGCGCGAGGTGCGCGTGTCGCGCCCATCTTGCGTGCGACAGGCGCATGTCGCGCGCGCGAGGTGCGAACGCCGCGCGCGAGATGCACATGTCGCACGCAAGATGGGCGCGACACGCGCACCTCGCGCGCGCGCGCTGGGCAGGTCGCACCCGAGATGCGCGCGGCAGGCGCGTGTCGCGCGGGCGAGGTGCGCATGCCGCACGCATCTCGCGGGCGACATGCGCATCTCGCGCGCGGCGTTCGCACCTCTCGCGCGCGACATGCGCCTGTCGCACGCAAGATGGGCGCGACACGCGCACCTCGCGCGCGCGAGATGGGAATGTCGCACGCGAGATGCGCGCGGCACGCCCATCTCGCGCGCGCGAGGTGCGCACGCCGCGCGCATCCCATGTGCGACAGGCGCTGCGTCGCACGCGAGATGCGCACGTTGCGCCCATCTCGCGCGCGAGGGCGCGGCCTCGCGCGAGCGAGTTGCGCTAGGCGCGCGCGAGGGAAGCCAAGCGCGCGCGAGTTGCGTGCAGGCAAGCAGCTCGCGCGCTTGGCTTCCCTCGCGCGGGCCTGCCGCGCCAAAAGGCAGCACCGCTTGGTGCGCCAGGTGGGGCCGGGCGCACCAGGAGGTGCTGCATCTAGGTGCGACAGGCTCGCGCGAGGGAAGCCAAGCGCGCGAGCTGCTTGCCTGCACGCAACTCGCGCGCGCTTGGCTTCCCTCGCGCGAGCCTAGCGCAACTCGCTCGCGCGCGGCCGCGCCCTCGCGCGCGAGATGGGCGCAACGTGCGCATCTCGCGTGCGACAGGCGCTGCGTCGCACGCGAGATGCGCGCGGCGTGCGCACCTCGCGCGCGAGCGAGTTGCGCTAGGCTCGCGCGAGGGAAGCCAAGCGCGCGCGAGTTGCGTGCAGGCAAGCAGCTCGCGCGCTTGGCTTCCCTCGCGCGAGCCTGTCGCACCAAGAGGCAGTGCGCAGTGCTGCCTTAATTTTTTTTTCTTTTGTTCATAATTTTTTAATGTGTGATACTTTTAAATTGTACCAGATAAATGGGCAAATCAAAATTAGCATTGCATAACCCACCCGGACCGATTAAAGAACCGGGAATGATGAAGATACCTTATGTTGATCACTTCCCTGGGCGTATCACGAGTATGTGCAAATTAGATGTCGTTGTTAATGCCATCCGGGAAAAATTAACAAGGCAACAGTTGAAGCTATTCAAAGACGATATATTTGGGCATTTCCTACAGTGCCGGAGCTATCCGTTCAGTGGCGTGATTGTGCACAATATATTGCTTCGGCAAGTGTCACATGGCGATGGAAATGACAAAGATGAGTTATGGTTTCAAGTTGGCGACCATTTGATACGGCTATCGATTGGAGAGTGGTGCCTAGTAACGGGACTTTGCTATGGCGAAAAAGTATTCCTGATGAAGCATAAAACAAATCATAGGTTACTTAATAAGTACTTTGGAGGCAGGATTCGCGATATAAATCTTGGCCAGTTCGAGGAAATATTTATGAACTTACGCTTCAAGACTATGAATGACACCGATGCGCTAAAAATTGCCATGTTTTACTTTGCTGATAGAGTGCTACACGGAAGAAAGGATCATTGTCAAATCAATTTCAATTTACTTAATGAGGTAGATGACATAAATCATTTTCGAAGTATTCCGTGGGGTCGTTTGTCATGGGAAACAATTTATAAAAGCATTGATAATGTATTGAACGGCAAAGCCAAAAAATTTAAGAAGGCAAGCGCAGAAAATCCATTGCATAGAATTGAGAAATACAACTTTTACGGCTTTACGTCGGCAGTGCATGTGAGTGAAGAAGTTTTTTTTATAACTTAGTTTTGTTATAATAAATATTTAATGACACGTTTTTTTACTTCATATCTTTCCTTGTTGAAGGCATGGATTTTTGAAGCGATCGAAGGACTACCATTAGAGTGGGTAGAGAAAATTAAGAGGAAGGGTGCTCGGATCGTGCGATGGAAGCCTGTGGCTTCTTCAAATATTAACTTCGGCGAAGTGTATTCATACCTGAACGAGCGTCTTGTAAGTCATTTATATGTATGTCTGTATATAAGTATTACATAATATATGGTTATACTAATTGGAAATTTGGTAATCTTTACGACAGGATGACACCATTTTCCAAACGCTGAAACCGGATGCAAAGGAGAGAGCCACAAATTATTGGAAGAGTGTCGAGGATTACGTGCCATATTTGCCAAGTTGGGTCCGTAATGTGGGTATCATCTATAGTATCATTGAAAACCGGGTGCAAAGTCATTTATATGTTTGTTTTTTAGGTATTTATTGTTTTCTGTTTTACTTGGTGCAGCACCAGCCTTCAATCAATGCGCCATCCAGTACAAGGCCAAACGAGGTGGATCCTGACCCCACGAGCCCAATAGGACTGGAGCAGAGTCCTGTTGAGGATGCCGGTGCTGCCGACGACCATTATGAATCCGCACATGATTCAGATGACAGAAATGAGCCAGAGGTAACTTCTGTCGTCCTGAACATTTACAATGCACATATACCTATCCGACATTTTGTCATTACTTTCTTATTTGCGTAAATTGTAGGCAAGGACTAAGTTCCGCAATGATTATTTCGTTGGACGACTGGATAAAATAGAGTCTTCCATTCACGAGTTGAGGTCGGAACTTCAGACTGGACACAGTTCCATTAACGAACTGAGGTCAGAACTTATGGCGGAACGCAGAGAAGCACAACAATATAGAGCAGCGGTTATGGAGTTTATGGCTTCGTTTGGCGCGGGTGCTTCAAAGGGCGCGTACAGTGATTTTCCGTTTGGCCCCGCACCCTCGGTGAGCAAGTTTCGTATGTTTTCGTTATGTTATTATGATTTCAAACCCGAACTTATGTTAATATGTTCATCTCCTCGAAACAACAGGCCCCAGATTGCTATGGTCCGAACGTTGATGCTGGCTATGGTACGCATACTGATGCTGGTAATGACGACGAGCACACCCCTATGTCCTTGTACAGTCTACATGGGGACATATGTGATGACAGTGTACAGATATTCACAGAGGCACCTCCCGGCGTTAGTAAGTTTGGGCGTCCGTACCGACCGTCGTATATATTTGGCAGTCCTTACTTCATTCCTCCTTTCAAGAGAGTTAGGAATGTCAGGGCTCTACCCGCACTCAACATTACGGACTATGAAATTGATGAAAGATCGAGTGTGGATATGAATCCGCTTAGGGGACTAGAAGACTCAAGACTATGTGAGGAGTTTGATCAGTGGTTTGCCGGCAACATTTCCGTGGATCGGCCTGTCCAACAGTCTCGAAATTTCTTTGAAATACTCATGGGCAATGCTTCGATGGGGTGGCTTGGTGACGAGGTAAGCGTGTTTAATGGTCAGTACATTACAATACACAATAATATTTCTGCTGGCATGGATATTGATATAAATTAACTTGGTATAATCCCTTCACAGCATATTCACACGTATTACCGCTTGATCAGCAAGAAGCAACGGCGGTTTCCAAATGCACTACCACAACGCGTCACGCATACAGATACATACTTTTGGGCATGTTTTTAAATTTTATAATCATTAATTATAATTTCGATGTTTTAAATATCTCGAAATGTTATTAATTTTCTACTCATCGTGTAATAGGTGTTCCTAAAGCAATTATGGAACAATGGTAGTTGTGATGTCAATTCATTACAATATGGCAACAACTTGAGCAGCTATATGGATGGGCGGGAAGATCTCATGTCCAAACTGTTTACGGATGTCGATATGGTAAGAATTGTCACTCAATCTTATGGTAATTGTGTATAAAATATACTAATTTACCAATTTATTTATGTAGATATTCATCCCTGTGAATTTGGGCGGCGATCATTGGGTACTAGCTCGAGCGGACCTTCGCGTGAGGAGGATGCGGATTTACGACTCGTTGGTTACCTTTCGCGAGGACAAAACATATTTGCGTAAATTCAAACCTCTTCAGGTCGTCTTCCCTCAATGGCTTCAAGATGTTGGATTCTACAACCTTCGATCTGAGCTGCAGAGTGCCGACCCTTGGAAAGTAAGAATCGTTAAGGATGTGCCCCAACAATCACCTGGAAGTGGTGATTGCGGTGTATTTATGTTGATGTTTACAATGTATTTGATGTTCGGGCTAAAACTTGATTTTGATAGTAGCCACGGGCATTACTTCAGGAAGAAAATTGCTGTAGATATATTCACGGGCGATATTGCCTTGTAAGTCGTTGTATTGTATTAAGACTTGATGTATGGATGTAGATTGTTTTTCTAATAGATATAAACTTTTGATATATTCATATATTTAGCTATAAGTAATTATTGATCAACTTTAGTACTCATTATGCAAATGAACATAACATAATATACCTCATTACATATAATTGTAATATAAATTATAATAAGAGTTCATAATTCATAATTAGTTACAACGACACAGTCAGTTTGGATTTGACACAATGGGATTTTTACATCTCTTGCGGTTATGACCTGGTTGGTTGCATCGACCACATCTCACAGTTCTTCGGTTAACATCCTCACCGATAGAAGGAATTCTTAACTCTGGACGACGACCAGGTGGTGGTGCTTCGATCGGTGGGTTAACTCTGATTTCCTGGATTTCTTCTGGAATGTCCCAATCTGTCATGTCCCCAACCGGTTCTACTGGTTCTGCATATGCCATGACCAATGAATCTTTAGAGTAATAATCAGAGCAAAGACTTATGTAATCCACACGGACGATCAGACAAGCAGCAATTGCATGCGCACAAACAAGCTGATCGAGTTGGAATACTCTACAGGAGCAAGTTCTTTCATGAATGTCAACTATCCCTTCCTTCATACCACCACCCAAAACATGAAATCGATGCTGAGACACTGGCCGAACGGTCATTCTTTCGGCCAAAATTCTCCTTTCGTCGACTATCTCATCTGCCCACGTCGTTAGACGAGTGCTCATCGATTCAGCGACAATTTTCCTATCATAAAACCATTGCTGTAATGTTTTTCTAAAGTGATCAACAAGATGAGTAATAGGAAATTTTCGCGGTTCCCTCATTAAAGAATTCACGCTTTCTGCAATGTTGGTGGTAAGTATGCTGTATCTCCTACCTTCAAATTCGGACCTTGCCCAATTACACGTGCCCACATTATTCTCTAAGTAATCAGCCGCGGCCGAGTGGAGCATCCACAACCCTTCAAGTTGTCTTTTAAATTCTTCGTGTCCATATGCCTTTGCTGCATTAATAAAAGCTGGCTCGAATTGATCCCAAATAGCTTTGGACATCCTGAATTTAGACTTAATGTTGCCTTTGACATGGTAAAAACAAACTCCATGACTAGCAGTGTGAAATGCTTTTAAAACGGCTCGCTTGATGGCAGTGCATCGATCAGAGATAAATACTAACTCTGGCCTATCGCCAATCACTCCGTGTAACTTCGTCATAAACCATTCCCAAGCATCATTGTTTTCTGAATCCATGACCCCAATAGCTAACGGATACAGTTGATTATTACCATCCAAACATGTTGCTACAAACATGCTTCCACGATATAGCCCCTTCAAATGAGTGCCATCTACAGCAATCACAGGCCTTATGTACTGTGTGAAGCCCTTAATGGAAGATCCAAGCGCAACAAAGTAGTATAAGAAATTATCATCTCCATCCCGCTGGAGGTGTGTCACTGTGCCCTCATTCGCTTTGGTCAAAACGTGAGAGTATTTGGGAAGTAAGTTGTATGACTCTGCAGGGTTCCCTCGTACTATTTCAAGACCGACTTCTTTAGCCCGATATGCTTGCTGATATGTTAACTGGACCCCGTATTCTTGCTGCATGTCTGTTCTAATGTCATTCGGCGTGTATATCCGTTTATCCTGAATAAATTTATCCGCAATAAGATGGCCAACAACCCGACTCCTAACTTGGCGGAGGCCACTAGGCAAAACCTCATTAGAGCACGTATGAACATTGTCAACTCTTCTCACTACCCAAGGAACATTATGCTCATCCGAACCTCTTGTTGCGCGAAGACACCAATTACATGATTCCGAAGAACAATGAGCATCAAAGCGTGTCGTTGTGGACCGTGCAATCTTGAAATCAAATTTTTCCCGCAAGGCCACTTTGCGCAATTCCAGTATTAACTCATTCTTCTCAACGAACAACTTTCCCACACCAATGTCGGCAGAATTACAGCTTCTAACTAAGTCTGGAGCAACCAAGTTTGAAGGCAAAACTGGAGCAAGACTCACCAGAGGATCAACTGTTGTCCTCCTCCTCGAACGGGCCATCGGAGGAATAGGTCGATTCTCTCTATTGTTAACAGGAATATCATACTGATGCTCATCCTCATTATTGATAGGAATATCGGAATGACCAGTGTCCCTATCATCAACTTCAGTATTGGAGTTCATGCCTTGCACATTATCAGCTTCTGTGTTGTTGGTGTTATAACCAGGATCATCATAACTGCGGAACTCATTATTTTGAAATGGAGAGTAATGTTGCCCTAACAATGTCCCTAATGGTAACACATTATCTTCAACATCCGCTATCGTAATGCCATTATCATCAATAGTGTCATTGTTTTCGTTGACTGGTGAGTAATGTTGTTGGAACGACATTTGTTGTGGTAACACCTCTTCCTCAATATCAGGGACAGACTCGTTTGCTCTAAACGAACTTTCACTTTCCACAAGTGGCTCAGGATTTTCGGCCGGAACTCGAGGATGTGTGGTGACAAATATAGGGATGCATCCATAATTGACCACATCAGAGGCCATGTGCAGCACAACATTAACCATTTCATCATTAAATATATCCATAGGTAGTGAACATGCACGATACATTGTGTTACTAGATCTCAAAGTTGTCTTCATCGACAAACTATATTCAATAGGATTTATCTGTAAAACTTCATACACCCTTGCCATAAATTGCTCAAACGTACAATCTTTCCGAACTAAAAATGCTGTATTCTTCGCATTCACGTACTCCGTACGGCCATCTGCTAATGTCTCCCACCAACCGTCATAACATAATTGAAATACAACGGAATCCATTAAACCTAAAAAAAAAGGAGAGAGCAAACGAGATAAGATTTCACGCTACAAAACCTAGTAAAAATGAATATGCAGTACATTTATGTGGATGATATGAAGTATACAATTTTTGATTTACTTCGTCTCATCGTAAGCTTCGAAATGATATATTATACGCCTAAAACGGACACATGTAGCCGAAGTTATTACTTTCGGAAAATAACTTAAATTTAGTGAGACAGGCAGTGGGACAGGTGCCTGTCTCACATAAAACCAGCAAATTTATGTGAGACAGGCGCCTGTCCCACTTGCCTGTCTCACATAAAACCAGTGGTAACAAGTGAGACAGGCGCCTGTCCCACTTGCCTGTCTCACATAAAACCAGTGGTAACAAGTGAGACAGGCGCCTGTCTCACTTGCCTGTCTCACATAAAACCAGTGGTAACAAGTGAGACAGGCGCCTGTCTCACACGCCTATCCCACTTGCCTGTCGCACATATTTTGGTGAGACAGGCAAGTGAGACAGGTGCCTGTCTCACATAAAACCAGTAGATTTATGTGAGACAGGTGCCTGTCTCACTTGTTCTGGGCTTCTGTTTCACTCGATTTTTCAGGGGTTTCAATGATTGATTTTCATTTCTCAACTCAAACTAACTACTTTAACAAGTCACATTGTTTTGTTAATGAAAAATAACAACATTTGCAATAAAAACTCACATCAATTTCGAACTCAAATGATAAAATCAATAGATTAAAAGTTTAGGTTATGGTAAGAGTATAAACTAACCTTAAGAAGCTTTCAAATTGATAATTATATCTTCAATTATGTAATACTTGTTTGATGAAATTTGCTAATTTATTGAGAGTAATGGAGTTTGTTGAGTGATGAAATTTGTTAAGTTGAAAAGGAAAAAATGGTGGAAGTGCTGGAATTAATAAGGGAAAGTGGCATGCCTTTGTAAATTTGATGAAAATGATGAGGGTAATGTAGTCCAAAAATAGGGTGTTTGGCTAGTTATGATAGAAAAAAGTTTGAAGGGTTAAAGTTGAAAAATGACTAATTTTTTTGGCTATTTTTGTAAATTTCCCGAGGTCACTAAGTTCGAATTTTAACTGTAATTCAAAATTATTTCTCCTCCCATGAATATGGGTAGAGATAGCTATCACCCTAAATGTTAATAGCATTAAATTTCGGAACAAGTCTTGGTAGATTAATGAGTTGTACTGTGCATATAGAAATATTTTAATCTGAAATCTTTTTTTTTTGTTGGAGTTAGAGAAAGATATTAAGTCATATGATTTATTATTATTATTATATATATTACAATTAGGTATTTCTGATTACATTTTCGTGATTTACTTATATGACTCTTTTTAATTGATTATCATTTACATTTATTATAATATGAATTTTATCGAGAATATATATCAATTTCTCCTTTTCTTTTAAGTAAATCCACTTGTTGGCTTATTGTACTATTGTAGAACATCTGGTAGATGAACATGGGTCAACTTTAATATTAGTTTGACGAAGATGTTGACTTTTTTAATTTTATTTTTTGTAGTAATTAACTAATTGTATTTTACCTTTCAAAAAAAAGAAAACTAATTATAATTTAGTTCTATTGCTTCCTCATTAAAAAAGGGAAAAAAAAAGTCTATTGTTTCGCGTTATGGTCAGTGTCTCCGAAGACACTACTTTTGCTCTTTAAAAAATCTAAGTCATTATACTTTATTTTAAATTATTAAATGTTTATTAAAGTTAATGGGTTAAATGGTTGAAATAACTAATAGCGGTGATATTTGACCTTCTCAATTTCTCTCATTAATTCCTATTATTTAATCAACCTCATTTATTTTACAATTCCAAAACCTTACCCACCTTCCATCACCATGATCACCATCACGAGCCACCATTTTTTATCATTTGTTCCAATTCTAACAACTTCATTGCTAGCCCATTTTTATTATTTGTCATCCATTCTAATTAGTTTATAAATTTCCTGATTTTTATACTGAAATTTTTCTTTTACCTCTTTTCATTTGATAAAATTTTAATTTCGATACTATTATATCAAGTCGCTAAAATCAATTCTAATGAAAAAAGGTTTTAGTCAACCAATGACTAAGGGATAATGGTGCAGTGGCTTGAAGGGGTAATAGTGGGGGATGAATGTGGCTAGGATTTCTAGAATTGCGATTTTTTAATTATGTTTTATTATTTAATAAGTGTAATTGTATAAATAAGTGAGATTAATTGAAACATAGTGGCCAATAAGAGAAATTGGAGGGTTAAACATCACCATCCTATAATTAAATAATCAAATTGTTTAATTGATATCCATTTATGGATCGAGTTTGAACTTTTATCGGGCCTATCAAATCCCAATTTGCAGTTCCCGTTTGCTTTCACATTGCCATGCTCAAATCTTAAAAGAGGTAAAGGGAATAAAACTTAAATTTGGTCTTCATGCAACTATTATATATGTATGTATTAGTTATATTATTAAATGGTGGAATTATTTGTACTCTAAAAATTATTATGATCACTCTAATTAAAAAAAAAATGTATTACAAAAATATTCATCTAGTGAATAAGGATGACAATGAATTGGATCTGATCTAAGATCTACGTGATCCAAATCCAATCAAATCGGATTTGGATTGGTTTAAAATAAATTTGGATCGGATTTGGATATTGATGTGTGGATCTAAGACGGATCTGGAGCAGGTCTGGATCTATCCTAATATCTAAATCCATATTTATATCCACCTATCTTTTAATTTTATTTTATTTTAAAAGTCTCTTAACAATTGTAGAATTATAATAATAATAAATTTTATTCATAGCATATTAGTGGTATTTACCATACATTTAAATTCTTAAAACTTAAAGGTTAGTTTTGTAAATTTAAAGGTCAGCCAGCCCCAAAGCATGTACATGCAATATTCAAATTGCAAGTCAAGTAATACAACTTGGTAATTTATTTTACTATATTGGCCAAATAATTTTTAAGGAATATAGTTATTCATATATTTAGTCAAATATGACCATAATAAAAATAATAAAACACTTAATATAAATCATATTTAATTTATATGTCATTATCTAATGTTGTAAGAATAAGGATGGGTGTGTGTGGATATTAGAATGATGAAGGAGACAATAGACTATTAGATTGATCTTACTTCTGCAATTACTTTTGAAGAATATTTTATTATCTTTCTTATTTGTTATTTTGGTGTAAAAGTATAAACTACAATATTTATTATATTTTGAGATAAATTATATAATTTATTTGTTATCAAAACATTTTAGCCTTCAATTTTCATTCTAAAAAATTATTACTTTTTTATTGCTGAGTTTTAGAATTTATGACGGATCTAGAATATATTTGGATTTTAATTTTTTTTCGGATTTGGAGCAGATATATATATTTATTTCTTTTTTGGATCTGGATATGGAGCGAAAAATATAGATTCATGACGGATCTGGAATATATACGGATCTTAATTTTTATTATGGATCTGGATCTAGAGCAGAATAGATCCAACCCATATCTGCCTCATTGTCATCCTTACTAGTGAATGACTATTAAGGATAACTTATCATAAATCAATATTGTATAATTACTTTAAACACTCATGTAACACACTCATTATTTAATTTACAACTTTCATACCTTAAACCGTAAAATTTTTATTTCCAACATCTTTGATAAATATTTTGATGAAAAATGAGAAAATTAATTACAAAAGATGTGTGATACTTTTTTGTTTCAAAAAATAAAAGCAAACAAAAGTGCTTTTCTTCTCTCTTTTCTTTGCCGGGCTCCCGGCCGGGCGCGGGGCGGCTTTGGCCCTTCGTCGTCTTCTTCGTCTCTTTGTCTCCTTTTTTTCTTTTCCAAGTCTTTATAGAATATTTTAATTATTGCTTCCTCATTACAAGTTATTTTGGGTGTAAAATTTAATTTTGAACATAAATAAAAATAATTAATAATTAAAATTATTTATGACTTAATTTTATTTTTGTAAGCATATGTTAAATTTGTTAAAATTAGTGTGCTAAATAATTTTATTGGTATTTTAAGGAAATAAAATTAAGTAATTTAAGTAAGGTTATTTTTAGAATTTTAAACAATGGACAAAGTAAATTTTATTTTTTTATAATTAGTGTATGAACATAGAATAATAGAGTGTTTAAAATAATATTTAGAGTGTAAATAATTCCACTAATTATTGAATAATATTATTTAATAATTTTTCTCAACTTTAATAAAGTTTGGAATTTTAAATTAAAGTAGTATTCTCTTTTTCTATAATCTTTTTTTAGTGAAAGGATCATCACTTTATTAAAGTAAAAATGTATTGTAAAATTAAAAAAATATATAAAATTTAATACATTAAAATTATATTTTTATATTTATTAGTAAATTAAAATCTATATTTTCATATATATTTACTTTATTAAAATAAAGATATTTAGAGAATTATTATATATATAAAAGGAAAAAACAGATTCATGAAACACCTACATAAACTTATTATTACAAGCTAGGGGTGGGCATTTGATTCGGTTCAGTCCGAATGGAACCATATTATGACAATTTGGTTCAGTTCGGTTTTGAGTAAAAAACCAAATGATTCAAAAATTCTGAACCATTTGGTTCGTTTAAAAACCGAACTAAATTACCGAACCAAATGGTTCAAGAAAAAATTAAAATTAAAATTAAAAAATAATTCATAATTTATCTTTTTTTATTTTTGTTTGTTAAATTAATACATGATATTATATATATCATAACATACACTTTATTTTATTGTTGAACTTTGTTATTTTAATTTATTATTGTTAGATTTAATTATATTGGTTATTATTTATGAATTTCTAGATTGTTTTTGGAATTTATTATGTTAATTTACTATTGTTAAATTTTATTATGTTGTTTATTGTTTGATAATTTATAGACTCAAGATTATTGTTGTATTAATAGTGTATTATTATATTATATTTTTTTTATTGAATAATGAATATATTTGATAAAATCAAATAGAACCGAACTGAACCGAATTAAACCGAACTAAATTATAAAACTGAACATAATCAAACTAAATTAATTTAATTTAGTTCGATTTGGTTCTATAATTTAATTCGCATTTGATTAATAAATTCATGATCCATTTGGATTCAATTTGATTCCGTTCAGCCCTAAACCGAACAAACTGAATAGCGCCCGCCCCTATTACAGACTAACAAAGCGCACAACCTTGACACACTGCTACTATGCCAGCATCAATAAACACAACCTATAAAATGAAAATTACATTAAAATAAAACAAAAAATAGAAGCAGAAGAAGAAGATTTCGAAGATGTTGTTTCAGGTGGGAGGACAAGGCACACGGCCAACGTTCTTCGAGATGGCGGCTGCTCAGCAGCTGCCCGCCAGTCTTCGAGCCGCTGTCACTTACTCTGTTGGCGTAAGCTGTACATATTCACCGTACAAATTATTATTTCTATAATATATATTTTTTTGGTAGCTCTGTAACTTTCCTTGATTGCAACTGATAAAATAATGCTGACCCAGTTGAGTTATAGTCAATTTTTTCTTTCATTTCCCTTTGAAATTAATACCCTTTTAAATTCTGATTGTTTAATGATAGTTTTTAAAGTCTTTCTTTTGTTAAAAAAAAAAAGTTGGGGTTTTAGAGTTTATAGCAGAAATTTGATGACTGCACTTGTCATTTGAAGTGAAACTTCAGCAAGTTTTGCTTCCAAGGCATTAAATTTACTCACCTTGGATTGAATTTGTAATATAATGTGTGAGATTGCAGGTTTTGGCATTAAGAAGACCGTTTCTCCATAAAGTTTTAGACTATGAAGACGAGTTCTTTGCTTTGCTTATGCTGATTCTCGAAACCCACAGTTTGCGAAATACAGGTTTGTTCTTGTTTTTGTCTTTATGATGTGAAATTGATGAAATCTAAGCCGGTCCTAAAGCCCATGATAGTCATTCCTTGTGCATGTGGTTGCAAAATTGATAGAAAATCCAAGTATACACTAATATTCTACCAATTAGGCTATTGATATCCACTCTATACATATCAGCCCTGTCTGTGCTGATCAGTAACTCATATCGTTTTTGCATGATCTCTTGTAGCCTGAGCATGCTGTTGGTTCTTTTACAGTTGCCTTGAGTTTGTTAATTTGTTGACTTGCTTCTTCAGATGCCTCTTTTTCTGAATCGCTATATGGTTTGCGAAGGAGATCTGTGAGAATAAGAGCAAAAAAGGATGATACTCGATTGAAGTCCAGTGATGGGATTCATCATTCTGGGTTAGAAAAGCGCCAAAGGGTTCTTTCAGTTGTATTTATGGTATTCTGTTCTGCTCCTTATCTGGCTATGGCTTTGCCATTTTGAGTTTCGCTTGATTCCTACATTGGTTTGTCTATATCACCTTGTGTATTCGTTGTACTTGAGCCATGTTTACCAAGTGTATCCATATCTTTAGTTCATTTTCATTTTGATCAACAACTTCCCCTAAAGGCCTGGCTTGATGAAGGGGTTTGATTTCTAGACTTGATTTTCTGTTTAGGTTGTGATGCCGTATTTTAAGTCGAAATTGCATTCAGTCTACAACAAGGAAAGGGAAGCCAGGCTACAAGCAAGTTTATGGGGACCTACTGATGAAAGATTTGATGATGCAGACTATTTTGGTGGAGGGGGTAACCCTCTTGTTTCTAGGGGAGGTACAGATGCAGAAACATCAGTTAGAACACGTTTAACGAAGAAAATTCAGAAAACAATATTTGCTTGCTATCCATGGCTACATGCTAGCTGTGAAGGTACTTGCAATTTTAAGTTCTTGTTATGTGTCTTTATTGGTGACCGTGCTGATCATTAAATTTAAGCAAGCTTTTGGGAGGTTTATAATCTAGTAAAGTTGGAATTAAATGTTATATGACAGTTATTAGTTGAATTGCTGGAGATTGGACATTCGTTTTGTTGAATGATATCAATCTTGAAGCTGTAATTAAACTTTTTTTCCCCCTCCCATTTATGATCTATGCTTAAAACTTAAAAGAATAAAAAGTTAGTTCCTACGCATGAGGATGAACCTTTTAGATTACTAAACTTTTGTTTGTTTGGGGAGTTCTACTGGCACTTGATTAGAGTGTACGGTTACTAAACATTATTTACAATTTAATGTTATTTACAATTTAAGTTGCTAGTGCCTAATTAAAGATGTGGTGTACAAGCTTTGGCACTACCATTACTAAGTGCAAATACAGCATAGTATGAAGGTCTTCTTGTTGTCTTCTCCATATTTTGTGTTTATATCAATTAATATATCTTTTCTAATACAGGGTTTTTCCAATGCAGGATTATCATTCACTTATCAGCTCTTATATCTGCTGGATGCTACTGGCTTCTATTCTGTAGGATTGCATGCCCTTGGAATCCATGTTTGTCGAGCTACAGGGCAAGAGCTGGTAAAATATTTGGCTCATATTCTTATATTAAGTCGTCAATATTTGCATCGGTCAGGAAAATTGTGAACCAATAGATAACTTTTTGAATCTCCTTTCAAAAACATGTATGTATTCATTATTTACATGGTTATGAGCCTATAGATTCCCCAGAATTTTTTTTTTAAAATCATTATATTTTTGTCTGTTTGATGTACATCTCAGTACTTCCTGCTTGACCTTTTGATGTAAGGTAGATGGATAATTCTTCTAGAATATCCAAGATACGAAGCCGTGAACGTGAGAGACTTCTCGGCCCTCTATGGTTGAAGGTATAATTTCAGTATCTTTATTTGGTTGGTGACTTTAATTAACTGATGTACCAGACTGAATTAGTTTGCAGATATTGAAAAGTCTATTAGTCTAACCCAAAATTACTATTTAGATTATAGCATACTGATGTCGTATCAATCTACTCTTACAGAAATTACAAGGAGCATTACTTAGCTGTGCATACACGATGCTTGACTATGCACAGACTGGCTTGATTGCAGCAGTATTCTTTTTTAAAGTGAGTGTGATTTACCCGCATATGAATATGATGTATGTCCTTTATAAAGGGGTAGTTATCTTTAAAATGCTTTGCTTCTGGAAACCAGATAGTACAACAGATCATGCAACAACTGGACAGTTTCTGAATACTTATGCTATTTTTGTCTTTATCATTGCAATTTTATTATTATTATTATTATTATTTTTGCGTCTATTTTCTTACAAATAAATAGCTTCAACATTATAAATAATGTAAATTACTCAGATGATGGAATGGTGGTACCAATCTGCTGAGGAGAGAATGTCAGCCCCAACGGTGTATCCACCACCCCCACCACCTCCACCCCCAAAGGTGAAAAAATACTCAATTTTTCTTTGATTTTCTCTCTCTCTCTCTCTCTCACACACACACCCCCCACGCACACATGCATGTGTGTGCTATGCATAATTTAACATAAGATTATGTATGAGCGTATAATGTCACTTGAGGCAGAGAATGTAGGATTTGTTTCTATGGATATCAAAGGACCACTTCTTGAAAATGCTTCTTGTTTTGCTGAGAAATTGTGACTTTTGTTATCTTAAAACATTCAATTCTTGTATCTTTAATAATTCCATATCAGACGGAATTAAATGTGGTACTATGTTTACTAAATTATTGGTTTGATTTATATCTTAAACAGGTTGCCAGAGAGGGTATTCCACTGCCACCTGATAGAACAATCTGCCCATTATGCTCACAGAAGCGTGCAAATCCATCTGTAGTTACGGTCTCAGGGTTTGTATTCTGCTATGCTTGCATATTCAAGTATGTTTCACAGGTGAGATCCCTAGACTCTTATTCTTGATTAAAATCACTAGAATATTTCAAGAATGAAAACAGATCTCATTGTGGTTGGGTCTAGATTTATTAACTTCAATTTTTTCAAAGCTCATATTTTTCAAAGATGTTTAATTTGATCTCAATCAAGTCCCTTTCTCAGCTGAAAATATAGTGGCCGGCAATTTACAGTTTCAAAAGGCATAAGCAAGTCAATGATTCTATAGCACTGGATGGCCTTTACATTTTACTGTCCATCTGTGTGCAGTGCAATCAATATATGAAACTTCGATTTTTCTTTTACCTTTTGCAATTTTCTATTATCCTACTTGCTTGTATATCTTCTTTACTATTGGCTTTTCTTCTTTTGTGGAATTATATCGACACAGTATAAGCGCTGCCCAGTGACATTAATGCCAGCAACTGTTGAGCAGATAAGGAGACTCTTTCACGATATGTAGAAGCATTGTAGATGAATTCAGTAATCAAGCAATGTAGACAAATTCAGTAATCAAGCTAAGTCAACAAGCAAAGAAGCATTGTAGACGAATTCAGTAATCAAGCCAAATGAATAAGCAGACGCCAAGACACGAGCATTGTGAGCCCAAGCCAATAAAGGCATAAAGCAGTATAGAGTTTACTTATTAGGTGCTATATGCTGCGGCAATTGAATATTTCATCCTTACCCATTTTGAAGCCATAATTGGAGCCACAGTTAGTTGGTCTGCCTGCTGTGCCAAGCCAATGATTGTATACATGAGACTAAATCTGCAATGTATCGATGATGTAACCGTTTTATTTTAAAATCAAAATCACTTGATGATATTACAATTTCTTACAAATCAATGGTGCGATGTTTTATACCCATCAAGCAGGATTAGGAGATTCAGCGATTATTTTTATTTTTTTATTATTTTTTTTTTTGGGGGGGTGGCGGGGCGGGCGGGTGGAAATAAAAGAAAGGTGACCATGCTCACAACTTAAGCTTAAGACTATGTCTAAAACTCTATCCAAGAATCCAGCCTTGATTGCAATGGGGTAGAATGCCGCTTCACTTTCTCATCCTGAGCAATAACAATTTATCAATACCTTCATGTTACAAACAGATAAGCAAACAGATTACAAAACAAATGGACCTCATCTTACCTCACAAGTTTTGCTTGTTCTTTTGGGCATTCCTTGGCTGGAAGAGCCTGAATCTGAATTTATAACCTTCCCTGTATGACTCCAGTAGCTCCCAATTGTACCTACTTTAGGTTCATCAGGACTACGGCATCTCCTTGACTGTCTTGCAGATGTAGGTACAGATAATTCTTTCACCTCTTCAACTGTTAAATCCCCCAAAATTGGCTTATCCTGACGATTTTGACTTGAATTTCCATCAGATATGATACTAGTATTGGACATTGGTGTTGCTTTGGGGTCAACTAACCAGCTTGAAAGGCTTGTATCAACTGCAACATCTCCGTCCACAACCTCATTCTTCTTATTAGGATTCAGTTTCAAACTCCAAGTTGTTAGCTTAAAACTAGGCTCTGGGCAAAAATTGATGTTCTCTTTGTTGTGACAGTTGAACGGAGTTGTTGCAGCTCTTGCTTTGATCACTTTCCATTGAGTAAGATTTTCAACTGGATTCAGCACAGAATGAAAACACTGACTCCCATCTCTAGCCTCATCAAGTTTTTGATTAGCACTACATTTAGGCATTGGACTATTAACCTCCTTTTCCCCCAATTCAACTTCGCAAACTTGTTTTCTAGACTCTATTGATAGTGAAAACAATGAATCTGATGACTCTTCTTGAACTAAAAACATTTGTCGATTACTACCCAAATCATTAGAATCACCATTACCATCATTTATCTCACTTCCTTCCGGTTGCAAATCTTCATCACAGTCATCTTCACTAGCAGCACAATTTTGGTATCTATAATTTGGAACTTTTGGTGTCTCTCCTACGTTTTCACTTCCTTTTCTCTCAATTTTTTTCACCAAGTCATCATCACCTCTCTCTTTCTTCTCGTTCTCTTGATCCAAGATATCGATCTCTTTATCATTCTCATTGCTTTTGACCAAATCAACACTCTCCTCGTTCTCATTGTTTTCCACCAAATTATCAATAACAACTTGCTCAATAACCAACTCTTCTTCAAGAGTCTTGACATTTAAATCAGAAGTGACTTTCTTTATAGTACTGCAACAATCCAATGCCTCCTCCACTTTCTCTCTACATAAAAGTACATGCCAAAGAATATACGTAATCTGGGAAAATAAATATACATTACAAAATAGGAAAAAGGACAGCGACCCTTGGCTTGACGAAATAGTCACTGAGACTCCTTTTTGAGCAATTATGTTATAGTGAAATACAATTGAGTCACTATAGTCAAAGCGCATAATTGACTCAAAAGAAAATCTATGTGAACATTTCTAAATATGATAGGATCTCTCTCACCATTTTGCCGCCAAATCACGGCCTACCGCTGTTCTTTTCCCTCTAAAAGAACTTGGATATTGGGGGGGGGGGGGGGGGGGGGGAGAAGGCCAGTCAGAAAAATGTAAGCTTACTTTGATTCTGCAATGGGTTTTTCAGGAGCTTCTTCTTTTGTCGATTTAACCAGTTGAAGAGCTTCACTTACTTTATCTCTCTGCAGACAATTTCATTTCATCAATCATTTGCTTCCAAAAACAAACAAAATAAAAAAAAAAGAAAAAAAAAAGAAGCAAAAATACCAATAAGAAATAAAATCTGAAAGTTTGGATTTGGAAATAGACTTACTGGGGAATCGGGCTGAGTTGCAATTGCATTCACCAAATGCCGGCGCTTTCGATGCTTACAAGCACAAGTGCCGCAAAAATATGCAAAAAAGCACCCCATTATATTGTTATGAGCCCAATTAATAACAGTTATGATAATAATTTTGACTTCAATGTAAAAGCACTTTTTTTTTCCTTTCTCTCAAGCGAAAAGAACAGAAGCGCTCCTTTTTTTTTTTTTTTTTACTCTTTTAGAAAATATGAACTAGAGAGTAGAGAGAGAGAGATGTGGAAGAATAAAAATTGGAGAGTGGATGACAGAACGGTCAAGAAATTTGAAGCATCATTATTATCCGAAGAGGATTGATAGAAAAAGTGACCGTTAGAATCTGTTTATTTAAAACTTTTGTTGTGGGCTTCATTAAGGCAGGGATGGTGGACAAAGCCGCCCGACCCAAGTTCGGGTATTTCAGATCGGGTCGGTAGCCCGGCTCGAAAATCCAAAAAATGATAAAAAAATGTATTATTTAATTAAAATACACTTTTTTTAATCTATATTTAACTTACCCATAATATATTTTTTGGAGTTTCTAAATTTAGTGCCCAATTTTTAAAGCCTAATCCAACAAAAAGTAAAATTTTATAGATTATAAAGTTGTAAAAAACAAAATGAAAAAAAAAAAAATGTAGAATGTAAAATTCAGATTTTTTGGCTTGATCTGAAAAAATCTGGGCCGAGTCGGGCCGAGCCTAACCTGACCAAAGACATACTAGGATAGGGCTTGAATTTTATCAAGCTCAATCTGAATCTGACATTTTACTATCCCTAATTTAAGAGAAGTGTGTTTCATTTGGCTTTGATTAATGCTTCAATGTGGATCACGATCCCTGCTGTATACACGTCTCTTTTGTTTTCTATTCATTTGTCTTTATTTACACATTAGATTTACAGTATAAAACTAATAAATGCAATTGAGTATACTTGTTGGAATCCACACATTAGCTTCATATTAAAGAAAGTTCAATCTAAAAATTTGAACTAAAGAAAAAAATTTAAAAATATGCTCCTATACATACTTTTGAAGAGACATTCAAACCTTTGATTTTAAGAATGAAGAAAGAAAATATCAACCACTGCACCGATAAATAATTTGAATTGAAATCTTTATTTTGAAAAAAGCAAAATAGCAAAATCCATTCATTTATTCTAGTTGATTTGAATTTTGAAAAATATTTGTGATGCTAACAAAGAGGATTTTTCTTTCTCTTTAAAAAAATAATAATGAGAATGTTTTATCAACATTTTTTTATATTTTTTTTAATCTTATTTTTTTCTTTAACACTTCCATAGTTTTCTTCAAATTTGATCTTCTCGTGACACAAAACAACATACATACACTTCACATTCAGTTTTTATCTTGATTCTCTAATTTATATAATAACTCATAAGAAATTAATAATCAAAATCTAATGTCATTAGTCGAGAAATAAAGGCTATGTTCGGTTGCTGGAAAATAAGGCAGGAGAGGAGAGATTTTCCATTTCCTTTATAATTTCCTTTGTTCAGTTGGTAAAAGTGAATTTCGTTCTACACCCAATCTCTGTTATTTGAGGAATATGATTATATTGAAGAGTAGGGAAATTCGGAGTTCACACCATGAAAAGGTTGTGTTTTCCTATTCTACCCTCATTTAATTTTGATTTTCCAACTTTATCCCTAAACAAATCTAAATGGAAAAAGCCTTACTTCCCTCATAACATCACAACCCCTCACTCAAAATCGACAGATCCTCTCTCTCTCAACTTCCGATAGCTGTCACGGGTGACAACTTTTGAGCATACAAAATCATTCCAAATTTCAGCCGCCTCTCACATCTTCCTTATAGCTTCAATCTCTCAGTCTCGGTTCTCACACTTTCAACTTTGATCTCTCAGTCTCAGCCTTGATCTCTCGGTTTAGAACGGTAGAACGACTAGTGATTTTGCCAGCTTCAATATCTCAATCTTCATTCTTAGGTTTTCAATTTTATTTTTTTAAATTTAAGAATATCTTTTGATGAACAATGAAGCTCAAGGAGAGAATTTGAATGTTGATAATGTGAGAGATGATGTTAATGACAATGTGTCTTTCTTAATTGCTTCACAAAAACGTTTAAAAACTTCAGACAACTCATCAAGAAGAAGGAGAAGAAATAAAGATTCTAGAGAGCTTGGAGAATTTAAAGAGCTAACAACTCTTATCATTGCATAAATAAAAGACCCTTCTAACGTCATTAGTTTAGATATGGGACAAGAAATCAATGACAAACAATTAGGATTGAGTGAAGAGTTGAAGAAGATTAGTCGTCTTACAATAATAGAACGATTTAGAGCCACCAATTAAATTGTTTGTGATAGTGCGCTCAATGATTTTTACAATTTTGTGACGATAACATAGAAACATGGGTTAAACTTTTCCTTAATGGTGAAATTTAACTCGTGCTTAGATGTTATAGTTTATTAATGTCTAGCTTCACTAGTTAACTCATTTGAGCACTTGGAATTTGACTAAGTATTTTTTGTTATGATTTTGTTTTTTCATATTTTGGAATGTCTTTGAAATTTGACTAAGTATTTTTTATTATTTTATTTGAGCATTTGAAATTTCATATCTTTATAGTAATATTATGGGCTATTTTTGAAATAATATTAATATTTCTTATTTTAAAAAAAAACTAATAAAAGCACTTGAATAATAATTGGCAAAAGCACTTTTGACAATGACAGTCAAAAACATTTTTAATAAAAGCACTATAAATGCAGCCAGGACATTGAGAATGAAATATTAACCTTGAGGCTAATTTTTAAATAGTTAAACATATTTATAGTTTTAATTAATTTAATAATAAATATTAAAAATCTAATACAAGGATAAATTTTTCCAGATAAAAAATTATAAAATTCCTTTTCCTCTACTAATTCTATCCTAAATTGAATAAAGGAAATTAAACTCCCCAACCTTTTCTTCTTCTTTCCTTTCTCCTCCTCTCTTTTCTTCTCCTCTTCTCTTTACTCTTTTCCTACAACCAAACATGGTCAAAGAGTACATAAATTGGTTGGCTGTACACTTGTGTTTCTATGATATTTTCGTTAACAGCCTGAATGTTATTTATTTTTACTTAAAATGAGTCCTTCGTCGGACAAAAACACATGCTCAAAATTTCATCATTTTATAGCATTAATTTAGAGGCTTATTGACCGGACAAATTTACCATCTAAAACTTTCTTGTTAAGTTATAAGATAATCATCTAACTAACATACAAGCCTCACCCCTAAAGAAAATAAATCTCTTATTATTTAATTCATCTTACAATCTGAAAGACACATAATAATGCAATCCTTTTAGTTGAACCTGAAATTTATTTTTGTACTTTAACAAGTCAACAACTGTTAAATTTAACAGTATTCAATTATTTTTAGGGGTATGTTGTCAGTCACCCGGGGTGGGGGGGGGGTAATTCAAAATTTACAATTCAAAGAAAACAGGATACACGTTTCTTAATTCACTCAACTTGCAATTATTATTTTTTATTTTTTATTTTATTGAATTACGTTACAAAATATTTATATTCACAATTAAAATTCTATTTAAATTCTAGAATTCTTAGCTTAATTTTGTATAGTGCAGTTGGAATATATGAATACATAATGTTTAGAAGAAAATTTAATTATACACAATACACAAAGGAGAATTTGAAACCATCAACTTCAAAAATAGGCGAGGATGTGACTACCATATAATCAAAGGGTGTTTTTCAAATTTGGATTAGTATTTTTTAATATTACAATACAATTTGACTGATATTTTAATAAGAAGTCTTTCGAGACTTGTTTGATATGGTTCATCAAAAGTTCTGCTCGAAAATCTAATTGTAAGGATGGAGAAATCTAAGCCTAAATTAGAAGAAAATTTGGCTCTCATAACAAAATATCGACACATAAACCGTTGATCTTAAGGATGAGGCAGTGAGACGTCAAACACTAAATTAAGGAGTGGTTGTACAACTTGTGGTTAGTTTGATCAAGCTAAAGTATATGATTTTGTTTTTGTTTTTATTTTTTAATTCAATAAGTGTCTTATTCATGAGTAGAACCTTCGTTATCTTTTTTGAGTTTTCTCACTGAAAAATGATCATGTTTCCTTCGCCAAAGAGGGATATAAATCTTATCCTTCAGTTATACACACACACACACACACACACACACACACACACACAATAAGGACATAAATGAAATATGTCGTTGTTCCCTCCCTCAACGCTAAAATCAATTTCTCGCGATCAAAGACGGAAATCGAGTGAATACTTGAGTTTATGGGTCCACGAATCCGAACCGGCGGCCGACCACCTCGGTAAATAACAACCGCCTGTTTCATCAATCATGCTTGTGTCCCTATGGTCCCCAGTCCCCACATATCCTTCCCAATCTGGATCATCAAAATTGATGACGGTCCTGATCAAAGCATCATACGGTCGTCTTCTGTACACGACCAAAGCTTTATTCTCAAATGTATTAATCACACGTATGTAAGGTATCAAATCAAAGTTTTTCTTTTTAATAATTAAGTAATTAAAGGCTTTTCATACACATCAAAACCTTAAAGAAACAAAATCATATGAAATTTTTTAATTAATATTAATGTTAATAATTACTTAATGAAAATTTAATTATTATTATTTTATTTATTTTTAAGTATAATAAGCTCGGTTATATGTACAAAATATAAATAGGTGCATTGGAAACTCAATATAAAAAAAATACTCTCACGACACACAGAGATAGTCAAACTCTTGACCTTGGAAGACAAGATGCAAAGATGCAAGTCACTTTTACCTAAATAATTTTACAACTCCTGTGGTACAAATCACAGTCATTCGTCCATAATTTTCTTTTCTCATGTAAAATAAGGAGCTCTTCAAGTCTAAGATATTGCATTATAAGTCAATAAACATTATTATATACTATGAATTTGAATTTATTACTAAGCTAAACTTTTGTAATATGAAAATTTTTAGTATTATAATTGGTAGTTATATGATAAAAAATTATGCGTACACTTCTATAAATGTTGCCGTGGTAGAAAAATAAAAAAAGATTTGAATAGTTCAGTTCAATAATAGATCCAAATTTTGTAACTTTCTTTATACAATGACTTTTCTCTCATCTCATTTTTTACTTTTTTTTATGTGAAAGTAAAGTTTTCATTAAGATAGAACAGAGAATAACATCAAAATTTCAGCTGGGCAATTTTCTAGCCATACAACAGTAGTGTCATGATCCAATGCTTCTTTGCTAAAGCATACTGCAACCTCTTAGAACGTGTTGGATTTGCAGCCCATTTAAGCTCTTTAAGCTAGCTAAACTATGGTTATTGTCCAAAAGATTTCCGTTTTGCTTCCCTTCTTGTTGCAAGAAAGGTCAACTACTTCTTTTGAATACGACTCTATGATCATTGGCATGAAATTATCATTTTGAGCTACCTAGATGCCAAAATTTACTGCTTCAGCTTCCATGCAAGCCACATTCCCTTCATAAAGAACCCTCTAAATTGTTGCTGCTATAACCTTGCCCCTAGAGTCTCTGATAACCACTCTTAGCACTGCTGTCTGATTTAAAATTCTAATGGCAGCATCCACATTCACCTTATACCACCCATTTGGAGGAGGTAACCATGCTTGTTGGTTACTGCTCTGATGCTTGGAGATTGTTTGATTAGCTGGAATTTTTATTCTTTTATATGATTTTACAATAGCTATAGCCCTTCCCATTGATAATTGGGAATCTTCTTCCTTCTCTTTGAAGATAAAAAGATTCCTTGAAAACCATATCGACTAACACGCAAGAATTATCTTATCCATTTCTTTATTGCCTTTTATTTTTTGCCAACTCTTGAAGAGCACTTAACAAATCCTGCTGGTCTATTAATTTGATATTCTGATGAAATTCAGTCAGTTTCTAGACCTTTTGAGCGTGCTTGCATCTCATTAAAGAATGAAAAGTGTATTCACTCTCCCTCCCACATCAGCAACAAATTGGCTCATTAATGACCTTTCTCTTCCAATGACCTTTTGAGCTATTTGTGTTGCTATTAAAGAACATTGAAGACTTCTCAAAATTGAAGTTGAGCGATTTGTGTTGCTATTAAAGAACATTGAAGACTTCTCAAAATTGAAGATCTAACTTGAAGTAGTAGCATAAACATCAAAAACCTTCTTTTGAGTTTTTGTAATATGCATTGGAAGCTCTCGAGAAAACCAAGCTGTCATTTGCAAACAGGAGATGAAAAATGGAAAAAGCTATAATAAACTTCAATCCATGAATTAGATTGTGCTTTTTTGCCTGCATGAGTAAATTTGAAAAAACCTTTGCCCAAATGATGAAGAGATATGGTGATAGTGGGCATCTTTGTCTTAAGCCTCTTTGTGGATAGATTAAGCCTTTAGCTACACTATTAATCAAAACTGAAAAGCTTGTTGTGGATATACATTTCATAATTAGATTCACATAATTTAAAGAGCAATCTAGCTACTGCGTTGTATTTTTTAAAATGTTCCACTCAATTCTATTATAAATTTTGCTAATGTCTAATTTAAGTGCTACCAGCCCTTTTTTTTTTCCCCTGCTTTGTCTAATTTTGTTGAGACATTTATATCCTATAATTACATTAACAGTGATTAACCTATTTGGGATAAAAGTGCTTTGGGTTAGGGAGAAAATATCATTCAAGATTTATTTTAGTCTATTTGCCAATGTTTTTGCCACAATTCTATAGATAAAATTACAAATGCTGATCGGTTTAAAATAAATCACCATTATAAGATTATGCATCTTTGGAATCAAGACAATATAAGTATGATTTAGGGGTGCTATACTACCTCCCTTATTGAGGATGTGTAGGCATGTAGTGGTCACTCCTTCCTTAACTGAGCTCTAATGCTTCTGAGAAAAAACTATTAGAAGACCATCCAGGCTTAGTGCTTTGGTGGGACACGTCTAAGCAAGAGCCTTGGAAACATCTCCGTCAGTGAACTTCTGATCTAGGAAATTATTCATCTCTCCTGTTATTTGTTTTGGTGAGTTTGCTAAGACTGCTGCCATATGGATTGGGGATGGATTGGTTGAAGTAAAGATGTTTGTGAAATATTCACAAAACAATCTTTCCACATCCTCAACTTCCTTTTTCCATGTTCCATATTCATCTTCAAGCCCCAATATTTTGTTTCTCTTTCTCACTAAAGCTTTTGCATGGAAGAATTTAGTGCTCTTATTCCCTTCTCTCAGCTAATGAGCTCTTGATCTTTGCTTCCAATAGATTTCTTCATCTAACAGAAAAATGTCAATCTGACTTTCTATTCTTTTGATTTCAACTCTACTGCTATAATGGTTGTATTTCTAGTGTGATTTTCTTTAACTTATCCTTAAATTGCTTCAACTTTATTCGTCTGCTCTTGAATTCATCATTGTTCCACAGTTTGAGCTCAGGTAAAGACTTTTTTGATTTCTTCTTGAACAGATCTACATGATTTCCTTTACTTCAGCAGCTAGTGTCCTTCCATTCTCACTTTACCCTCTCTCTCCATTTCTTATATGGGCTCTACGTGTCTTCATAATAAGCTCTGTGAAAATTTCCCCTTATATACCTCAATCCACTTCCTTTTTCTAGCACTTCCATCAAAATTAGGTTTTGATCATAACTCCAATTGACTAAGTTCATAGTTGTTGTCTCCTAGAAGTAGTTGCCCCAACTCTTATTGCATGTGTGTGATTTTATATCTAACTATAATTGCCCCAAATCTATCTAATCTATCTTCAATCAAACTGGACCAAACCTTCTGTTTGACTAGGTGAATGGATACCTAGTAAACCCCAAGTCCACTAATCACACTCTTTAAGGGTTTTTTTAAAATCAGTAATCATGCTTACTTGTTTCTCATTACCCTCTATATTTTCATTCAAGTTTAAATTTTCAATAAAATCCTCAAAGCTGAGCCATGGTAAAGAGGATATTATTGCTAACCTTTTTAGCAAATTCCATGTGTGTTGTTTGTGAGCTAATTCTAGGTGGCCGTAAATACCAGTACATCTCCAATAGCTCCCCTTCTCACTATGAACCACAACATCAACATGGTGACAACTATATGATTTTATTTCTATTGTAACTTCAGAACTCCAAAGCATTGCTAAACCACCTCTCATTCTTTCTCTACTAACTGCAAAACAATTTGGTAAATGCAACTCATTACTCAAAAGTATGATTAACAGGGAAGTTTTCTCCAAAATTTATTGCCTACATGCCTGATGGCAGAAAAAAAACTATTCAAGAAAATGAAGAGTTAAATGGTTTCACATTTCTTGTTATAAGTGTGCCCTAACAAAATGCAACAGAAATCCTTGTACACCTTTAAGAATAGCATCTGATAATGAAAAAGACAAGATTCAATTCATTAAAGATGGTTTGAATAAAGAGTCATTGGATGATGTCCTTTCGCCTCTTAAAACACATTCCAATGGATACATATAAAGAGCAATTATCTAATTATGGCCATTATTCCAAAAAGAATGTGCATGATATAGTCTCAAAAATCTGATTATAAGTAACTTTATTTGCCAATTTATAAGAAAACTAGATGAGAAACTTATCCTTAACATATAGAGGGATTCAAGTTGTTTCTAAACATAAAACTAGAGGAACCACAATCACAACTATTAGTAAAAATTATTTTATTTTAATTTTTTATCGCTCGCATTATTGCTTGTAATAGTGTGATTTTATATCTAACTATTGTTTATTTCTTTTTACTATTTGTTTTTTAATATTGAGTCATGAGCTTTACATATCATTTGACAAACACAACACCCCATATATAGCTATGTATTATTGTGTATGTCACCTAAGATCATTAAATACGAGCTTCTTTTTCAAATATTCTCATATTGTTTTTGAAGATTTTCTTAGTCGCAACAACTTTGAATAGACAATTTAAGAATATTTGTGTACTTTCTGCGTTTCACTACGAAAAATACAAAAAAATTTATTCAGGAAACTATAGATCTTGATCATGTCATAACTAAGAGAAAACCACACCTGGCATATGGAAGAAGTGACTGAGGGTTATCAAAACTTGTCTAAGAAGCTATTTATATTAAAGGAATCCAAGTGCAAGGGATTATCTCAAAAGTCTTAAAACCTTTAGGATGCTCACTTGATCACCAACTAGAGAGGAGTTAATTGTCTTAATTATACAAGAGAGAATATCTGAAATGCTAACTCGTGCCGACGCTTTCATTTTCTTCATAGGAGATTTTGCAACTATGAAGGTGTTAATTATATTTACATCATGGGCCCATTTGAACATACATAAAAAAATATGTTGGTTTGTTAAATATTAATAATTTTTATGATGGCTTGATAGCATTTAACCATAAAATTAAGAATCATTTCGTTCAATTCTTAGTGAAAAAACTCTTTATTTGTGCTACTACTGCTAATGAGTTATTTGATTTTTTACAAACTTACAAACCACAGCCAAATTTCTAGACCTTGACATTAGATTGATTGACTTATAATAGTAGCAGTGGCTCTAGTAAGAAGTGCAAATTATATTTAACTCTTCGTTTATAAATATTTTCTAGTAGTGTTCAGGTAATGTCTTTTAAACTCTATTTTTTTTCCTTTAAGACATTGAGAACAATGTCTTGTTCTAGTTGGGCGGAAAGAATAATTAACACTTGTGGAATAACTTATAGTTGTTTTCGTTGGTGATCTTTTACTGATTTTAATGTAAAGACTAATTTTGGATAAATTTGAGTAGAAGATGATTAAATATAGAGTATTGTGACTATAAAAGCACATCTTTTTAGTCCAGAAGTTTAGTTACCCCCTTAAAAAAAATATTTTTGACATTTTCTTCTTCTTTGTCATCATCTTTTAAGTTTCTACAGCCAGTTTATATGATCTCTCTATTTCTTCTTTTATTATTTATGTTTTCTTTATTTTTTTTTTTTTGCCTTTTTGCATGCGTATATTTAGAATACGAAATGTTAAGGGCAATGTTCAGAATAAGTTTGGAGGCAAAATGTCTTAAAAAAAGAAAAGAAAATTAAGGCATTTTATGTGATTTTTTGACATTAGATGACATGATGACTTTTAAATTTAGGTATTTATATTATCCTTAACTTTGAATTATATTACACCATGTTTGCCACTTTACATGTTGATATTAGTGACTAGTGTGAATTGAGAGATTTGACGAGTGAAGTTGATTGAGTTATTTGAAAGAATGTACATGTTATAATAAGTTTTAAGTGACTTTTTGAGCCTATTATTTTTCTTAAAAAATAATTCTTTTTTACTTATTTTTCGTAACTTGGTGGTTTATTATTTTATACATGATCTTTGAAAAAAAATTTTAAAAAAAATTGTATGTTTTTATATCTAAAAGTCTATTGAACTAATAAATATAAAAAACTATGTAGAGCTCTAAAAGATGGTAAAAAACAATCTTTGATCCATTTGACCATTTTCTAGCTATTCTTATTATGAAATATCTACAATTAACACACACACATACATATTATACATGATCTCTCTCTCTCTCTCTCTCTCTCTCTCTCTCTCTCTCTCTCTCTATATATATATATATATATGTATGTATGTATGTATGTATGTATGTATGTATGTATGTATGTACGTACGTATGTATGTATGTATATGTTAAAAAAATTTCTCTTTGTTAACTTTAACTTAATTTCTAGATTTTGTGTTCGTAGGTATATTTGGGAATAAAGAAGAAATCATTGGAGCTTATGGAATAATAGCACAATATTAATTGCCAATTTCGCAAAATACATGGGAAGTCAAACTATGAACATGAATTTTTAAAGAATAAAGAAAAAAAGACAATGACTTTCCAAATCATTCACCTGAAGAAGACTTTTTGGCTAAATCTTTGTTGGGCTAGCAATTATAAAAGAGCAATGCTGCATTATTTTATGAAAAAGCCGAAAGTACCTTGGATTATTATACATAAAAAGAGGAAGATGCGAGCAGCAATTTGGCTATATGAGGACGAAAAGTTGAGACATTCGGGTAAGAGAAGAGGAAAGGGAAAACAAAACTTGAACTTTCTCTTCATGTTTCTTCTCTTTATTGTTCCCAGTTTTTTTTTTCTTGTAATATATTTTAGAATTTTAGTAAATAAAATAAGTATTTTGTTTATCAATGTGGGTACCTAAATTGTTAAGGTAAGGTGAAAGGTGAAACTCAAGGAATCTAATTCTGGAATTAATATTCTCTCAAGTAAGTTAAATGGCTTTGATTTTAATTAATAGTTAAATCGTTTTAGTTTTAATTACGTGCTTATAATATATATTTTTCTATCAATTATTTTCATTTCAAATTAATATGTAGATTTAGATCCAAAGTGGATCTATATTTAGACATAATGTCAATATGCCACTGGTGTGGCACATTATGTACTTAATCCATATATATATCAACAGGTAGTTAATTAATAATTAAGTTATATAATAATTAAATTAGTAAAAATATAATTATGAGGAAATATTATGACCATAATTTTAATACCAAGAGAAGAACCCATAACCTTAGCACTTTTAAATGAATAATTTATTTTTTTGCAATTAATTTTATTTAATAATGGACAACTAGATTTTAATGTTCTATGTGGTTCAATCTTGGACTCGTTGAGTTATATTATAGCCAGACACTCTTATATTTGATAGCAATCAATACTCTTAAGTCGTTTCAAAAGATAGGCAAACTGAAATTTCTTGAATAATCTTTAAAATTCAAAACAACTTGTAAAGCTCAAGGATAATCAAGTTCCAACATGTTGTAAGAAATTGTAATGGCTTTTCTCATTCTTTTATCAAAGTTAGCTCTTGAAAATGTGGAACATGTCTATTGGACGGGTAATGTCCTAACTCAATTCTTGTACTTATTTAATGAATTTTCTCAATGAAAGATTTACTTTTGCATAAAATAAAAGATCCAAATTCATATATTTTTTCTTAAACAAAATATGTAGGTGCTAATTAATTCATGTAAAATCTTATATATGTATTTTAAGTTGTGGAGTAAAGCTAGAATCTAGGTTGATCAATTCAACACAATGATCAATGCTAATCCACTTCACGATAAGAGAAACACAAAATGAAATCAAGAACTGAAAATGAAGAAGGAAACAAAGAGAACAACACAGAAAGATAAAGTGGTTCAGTACCAAAGTACCGAACATCCACGGCTGAAAATTCCCAAATGGGCTTGAAGCTTTGATTGCTTAAATGATTACAGAGAACAAATCTCTCTCACAAAGAAATTTATAATTCACTCTTTAAACCACTTGAAATCACACACACATTTGCATGTGCAACCAGCATGCTCTGCCCTTTTTATATGTTCACGATTCCAGCTGTGATGTGTAACTAATTCAACAACCAACTAGTCCCACGCATGCCAGCTCACCAAGCCACTTCAGCAACCTTAATAGAATATAACTAACCTTCACAAAACTCCACCTTAGTTTTATTCTGTTTAAGTTCCACCCACCATGGTTTCAGCACTCTCATTTTACTTGACTCACAAGCTAAAAACTCCAATCAAGTTCAGTGAGCCTCTGAACTTGAGTGTAGGTAAAGGCTTTGTTAAAATGTTAGCAGGGTCAATTTCAAATGGAACTTTAATTACATTTATAACCTCACTGTTGATCTCATCCCTTATGTAGTGCATCATTATGTTAATGTGCTTGGTTCTTTCATAATATATAGGATTTTTACTCAACTATATTGCATTTGAGCTAACACATCTGATAGAAACTTATTCTTGTGTAAATCCTAACTCAGAAACCAACCCTTTTAGCCAAATTACTTCCTTGACAGCCTTAGTAAGAGTAATTTATTCTGCCTTTGTAGTTGACAGGGCCACAACTGACTATAAATAAGCTTTCCAACTCACTGCACCTCCACATAAAAGTAAACATATAACCTGTAATAGACCTCCTCTTGTCCAAATCACCTGTAAAATTTGAGTCTATAAAGCCAAACACCTCTGTTGTAGCTTTATTCACTATGTCATACCTTATTTCATACTCTGCAGTCCCTTAGAGATACCTTATAACCCACTTTATTGCATTCCAATGCCTCTTTGCCTGGATTTCCCATTAATATGCTCACAAGTCCAATATTGTATGCTAAATTAGGTCTTGACCAAACCATTGCATACATAATACTGCCAGCTACACTATAATAGAGAATTTTCTTCATATGCTTAATATCATAATCAAACACAAGCTCTTGCATCTTTGAAAGCCTAAAGTGAGCTGCCAATGGAGTTGACATAGATTTTGAACCACTCATAGCAAACATGCTCAGAACTATTTTAACATATTCAGCTTGAGAGAGGAACAAGGTCTTAGTGTGTCTATCTCTCACAATCTGCATACCTAGAATTCTTGTTGCAATCCCCATATCCTTCATATCAAACACATAATTTAAATCTTTTTTGAGTTTTTCTATTTATCTTCTATGTTTACATGTTATAAGCATGTCGTCAACATAGAGAAGTAAATAGATTCTATCACCACCAGCAAGCGTTTTAAAATACACACAGCTATCATAATGAACCCTACAATATCCATGCTCAAGCATGAACTCATTAAATCTAATATACCATTGCCTGGGTGACTGCTTCAGCCTATAAAAGCTCTTCTTAAGCAAACAGACCGTGTCCTTAGTTCCCTCTTCAATAAAGCCTTTTAGTTGAGTCATCAATAATTCTTTATTAAGATTTTCATGTAAGAAGGTTGTCTTTACATCGATTTGATTTAATTCAAGATCAGAAAATGTTATAATAGCTAACAGAACACTTATTAAAATGTGTTTAACTATAAGTAAGAAAACTTCATTAAAATATATTCTTTCATTTTATGTAGACCCCTCAGCAACCAGTCTAGCCTTGTATTTTGGAGTTTCAGTGACTTCTTCTTTTAAGTTTATAGATCCATTTGCAAGCAATAAGCTTCTTATTTAGGGGTCTTTATCCAAGTATTGTTTTTCTTAAGAGAGGTTATTTCTTCTTTCATTGCTGCAAGCCATTTACATCTATCCTTACTGCTCATAGCCTCTTTATACTTGACTGGCTCTTCTCTATTTACTTTATCTGCTGCTGCAAGTGCATAAGAGATAAGGTCTACAATGCCATATCTCCTTGGCACCATTTTGACCCTTATCTCTCTATCTCTTGCAAGCTGATAATTCTCTAGTTCTGATAACTTAGAAACACCCAGAGGTGACTTACAGTCAGTTCTTTCATCTTTTTTACTTCTAGTATGCTCCACCTTCAACTTAGCACTATTTTTCTCAATAAAACTAGGTGTTGTGATGATTGTCTTAATTATATTTTGTAGCATTGGCTCTTCATAAGAAACTACATCCCTACTTATTAGAGTTCTTGAAGGTTTTCCATCAATACACCATATCTTATACCCTTTGACACCCTTTGGATATCTAATAAAGTACCTCTTAATGGCTTTTGGATTTAATTTTCCCTGATTTATGTGTGCATAGGCTAAGCAACCAAAAATTCTAAGGTTGTTTAAATCATGAGGCTACCAGAGCAAACCTTATATAGAGTCTTGAAGTTTAAGGCTGAGGACGGGCTTTTGTTGATGAAATAGGCTATTGTTGTTACTACTTCTGTTCAGAAATATTTAGATAAATTAGCATTGAACAACATACATATGACTTTCTCAATTAAAGTCTTGTTCATTCTCTTAGCAAGTTTGTTCTTTTGGGGTGTGTGTTTGACAGTTCTATACCTTACAATGCCATGTTGTTTGTAGAAGGTATCAAACTCACTGTTACATTATTTAAGGCCATTGTCTGTTCTTATCATTTTCACCCTCTTTCTTGTTTGATTTTCTATTAGTGCACACCATTCTTTGAACTCTTCAAGGACTTCATTTTTTATCTTTAAGACATACACCCAAACCTTCTTCGAAAAGTCATCTATGAAGTAACAAAATACTTTGTTCCACTATGAGATGGAACACGTGATAGTCCCTAGAGATCTAAATAGGCATAATCTAGAGATTGCTTGGTTTCATACTTTCCAAAAAAGAACCTTTGTCTAGTAGCCTTACCAAATACACATTTTTCACATAATTCTAGTGATGAAATTTGATCGCTCCCAAACAATCCTTGCTTGCTCAATTCCCTCAATCCATTTTCACTTATGTGTGCCAACCTCATGCACCAAAGCTTGGTTTTATCATTGCTAACACTAACATTTAAACATATCTTAGGCACTGAACCTACCAGCACATATAACCCATTTCTTTTGACACTTTTCACAATAACAACACCATTATTCTTAACCTCTATTTGACCCTTTTATGTCTTAATACTATAGCCCAAATGATCCATCATACTTAAGATTTCTCTTAAGGTCTGGAACATTTCTTACTTGTTCCAAATCCCTTATGTGGTCTATCATACATTTTGATACTAATGGTTCTAATCCCTGCAACCTTACAAGTAAGATTGTTTCCTAACAATATTTTCCCTCCATCAATACATTCAAAGGTCTTAACATATTCTCTATTTGGACATATATGGAAAGAACATCTAGAGTGTAGTATCCACTCACCAATGGGCTATTTTTCAGTAGTTATGAGGACATCAGCACCTTCAAAATCTCCTTCATCTTCTGATACAATGGTTGCCTTCCTATTTGACTCCTTTTGTAGCTTTTCAAGCTTTTTCTTCTCAAATCAATCTTTGATATAATGTCATTCTTTATGATAAAAGTATCATTTTTCTTCTTCTTCTTATCAGCCTTATCTTTCTAATTGCTTTTTTTCCCTTTTGTTGGATTTCTTATCTGATTTTGCCTTAGCAATTATACTTTCCCCTAGGTTCAGTTTTTTTTTCTTTAAATCTTTTTTATTCAAATGCATTCTTTACATCTTTAAGTGTGAGTTTTTGTCTCCTATAAAGCAAGGTGTCTACAAAATACTCATATGAATCTAGGAGTGAGCTCAGCAGAATCAAAGCTTTGTCTTCGTCTTCAAGAACAATATTAACATTTTCAAGATTCAGTATCAACTTGTTAAATTCATCCAAATGATCCTTTATAGCTATCTATTCCTTCATTGAAAATGTGTAAAGCCTCATCTTCATATACAATCTTTTAGCCAAAGATTTCTTCAAGAAGAGTTCTTCTAACTTTGCCCATAAACCTAAGGCCATTTTCTCTTTTGCTACTTCTCTCAGCACTTCATCTAACAGATGTAAGATGATAGTGTTGTGCGATTTATTATTAATTACCCTGATATCTTCAACAGAACTTGAGGAACATTTTCCCTTCTCTTTCTTGGCCTTAGGATCTTTATAATTGTCACTAAGAGAACCATCAAGCCCTTGTTGAGTGAGGATTGCTGGAGTCTTGAGATCATTATCACCATTAAATTTTTCAAGATCAAATCTTGTACTCGCTATTGTCAATCAAGAATAACTAGTGACTGGCTATGATACTAGTTTGTGGAGTAAAACCAGAATCCAGGTTGATCAGTTCAACACAATGACCAATGCTAATCCACTTAATCACGATAAAAGAAGCACAAAATGAAATCAAGAATTGAAAATAAAGAAAGAAACAGTGAGAACAACACATAAAGATAACGTGGTTAGGTACCAAAGTACCTACATCCACGACTGAAAATTCCCAACTGAGCTTGAAACTTTTATCGCTTAAGTGATTACATTGGTTTCTAATGATTATAGAGAACATGTCTCTCTCATAAAGAAATTTGTAATTCACTCTCTAAACCACTTGAAATCACACACATAGATGCTTATGCAACCAGCGTGCTCTGCCCTTTTTATATGCTCACAATTCCAGTTGTGATGTGTAACTAATACAACAACCAACTGGTCCCAAGTGTGCCAACTCACCAGGCCATTTCAGCAATCTTAACAAAATATAACTAACCTTCACATAAGTATAAATTATTTGATTTGGAATATTTGAAAATGATACAAATTCATACGCCATTGTTAATTCTAGATGCAAATTCGAAGATCGATATAAAATATATGTTATTGTATTGATTCAAAAACAGAACTCAATCTAAAGGCACCTTGAACACAAACCTTCTTAGGGTTTGTTTGAAATTGTTTTTGGGAGGCTTAAAAGTAATTTTGAAAAGTTAAAAGTTAATTTTGATATTTGATATACATTTTTAGATTATCAATTTTGGCAAAATTATTCTATCATATAGCAGACTTTAAAAAGGAAAGGGGGAGTAGCTTTTTAAAATTTGATTTTAAGAATTAATTTTATACTTAAAAAGTTTCATATGTATCCTCACATATATTATAAAAACCAAAATTATCCTTATTAATAATAACATCGTTAATTTAAAAAAAGTTAATTATTATCGATTATATTCAGGTAAAAAACAAAAAACTAAATTAATAATAAAAAAAATTATTTTATTTAATTATTATTATATATATACAATAAAAAATATTTTATATACATTTTTATAAATATATAAATAAATTTAATTTAATTTTATGTCTAATTTAATTATTTATATTCTTACAATAATTTAACAGTAAAATTTATTAAATATATGTCTGTTTTTGAAATTCACAATATTTTTAAAAATAAATTTTAGTTTAACTGATTTTTTATAACTAATTTTTTTATGATACAATTAATGGTATAACATCGTCAAACTCAACCTTACGCCTGGTCACCTCCGTTGAGTGTACAAGCAACTAATACCATCAATCCACTTTGCTTCCTCAAGAATAAAAGCAAGCAATTAAGCCAGATGTCACGGGATGATAATTTTGCGCAGCAAAGTCCAGTGCAACACTTGAGCGACCTTAGCGCGTGAGTTGCCAAGTAAGCCTTGATTACTCCCTAAACAAGCCAAGCACACACACTTGTAGAAAATGTTATGGGAAACAAGAGTAGGATGGCCAAGTATGATTGTATTATACACACTTAGAAAGATTACAAGGGTGTTTGTACAAGAGAGCTTGTGTGCTAGTGTGCTAGGTATGTTGTGTGGGTGTGTTGGTGGTGGTGCAAATGATGGGTGCTCACTCCTATTTATAGGGGGTGGAGTGCTTAATTCTAGAGAGCTCTACTGCAAGTGGCAAAATATTTAGGGACCCAAGTGGTGAGTGCTAGAATGTTCTAGTGTATGTGCAATATGTAGAGAGTTCTAGATCTTGAGCCGGGCTTGTGTTGCTAAGCGCACCACGACTAGTTAGTTGTCTTGGCGGTCCATTTCTAAGTCAACCCCACTTCTAAGTGTATCCGCCTTGAGTACTAAGCGAGCTCGCGTGTGCAAATTAACCTCCAATCGTAGAGTTTTGAGCGGCCCGTGACAATCCTCCCCCACCTAAGTCTGCGATGTCCTCGTCGCGCTGTTGTGCTTGTAAAGCTGCACATGTTCCGCAAATTTCCATAGGTCGTCTTTGCGCTCCCATGTTGCTTCGCTCTCGGGGAGGTTCTTCCATTTCACCAAGTACTCGTTGTAAGCCGGTATGCCCCGTATTTGGATTACTCGATCTGCAAGGATGTACTCCACGTCCTTGTCAAATGTGGTGACAACGACAGTCGGGGCACGTCCTGAGTCGCCTCTGCTTGGATCTCCCGCATCTCCGTGGTATGGCTTGAGCAAGCTCACGTGAAAGACCGGGTGGATTTTGAGTCTTGGTGGAAGTTGAAGTTGATAGGAGACTTTGCCCACGCATCGAACCACTTTGAAAGGCCCTTCATATCGCCTCACTAACCCTTTGTAGACTTTCAGCAACGTCTTGAACTGTTGGGGTAGGAGCTTCACCATCACTTGGTCGCCTTCCTTGTACTCGACGTGGCATCTCTTCAAGTCAGCCCACTTTTTCATTCTCCGTGCGGCCTTGTCGAGATACGCTCACGTGATATCCGCTTTTTCATGCCATTTGCCAGCGAGTTTGTGGGCCGCTGGGCTTTTTCCTCCATAGGTCGAGGCTATGGTGTTGGGCGTCATCGGCTGAAATCCCATGATGATCTCGAACAGACTCTTGCCCGTAGCCTCGCTCTGTTGTAGGTTGTATGAGAATTAGGCAACGTCCAGCAACTTGGCCCAATCTCGCTGGTGAGCGCTCACATAATGCCTAAGATACATCTCGAGTAGGCTATTGATGCGCTCAGTTTGTCCATTCGTTTGCAGATGAAAGCTTGTTGAGAACTTGAGGTCGGTTCCCAACATCTTGAAGAGCTCAGTCCAAAAGCGTCTGGTGAAGCGTGAATCTCGGTCACTCACGATGCTCTTCGGAACCCCCCAAAGCTTGATGATGTGCTTGACAAATAGGCGGGCAGCCTCATCCGCTTTGCAATCGGTTGGTGAGGCGATGAAAGTCACATACTTGCTATAGCAGTCGACTACCACCATGATGCTTCTGCACCCCTCGGACTTAGGTAAGGCCGAGATAAAGTCCATTGTGACACTCCCCCATGGTTTTGATGCTATTGGTAAAGGCTCCAATAGTCCTGCCGGAAGTTGGCGCTCTGCCTTATCTTGTTGGCACACGAGACATGTCCGCACATAGGCCTCGATGTCATCTCTCATGTGTGGCCAAAAGTAGGAGGCTTGGACGAGTGCGGTCGTGCGCTATACTCTGGGGTGGCCAGCCCACCTCGAGTCATGGCACTCCTTGATCACCTCTCGCCGTAAATTTTCCAACCTCGGCATAAATAGTTGGTCTCCCTTGGTGATGAGGATGCCTTTTTCTTGCCAAAATCATCTCGTCTTTCCTTCAAGCACCTTTCCCAACAATTCTTTCGCTAACGGATCCTGTTGGAGGCCTTCCTTGATGCGTATGACCAGATCGAACTTTGGCTGGCTCATGCTAAGTGTAGCCAACTCCGCTTTACGACTTAGAGCATCCGCAAAAACGTTGGCTTTTCCGGGCTTGTACTCGAGCTTATAATCGAATTTAGGGGTGGCCAAACGAATAAACGAATCGAATTCGAATGGAATCGTAAATGAATTGGGTCAAAATTCTATGGATTCGAATTCGATTCGTTTATTAAACGAATTGAAATTTCAGGATTCGGATTCGATTCGTTTATTAAACGAATATTCGGTTCGATTCGTTTAATTCGTTTAATAGAATTGATAAACGAATCGATAAACGAATCGAATCGAATCCGGATTCATTTATTATTCGTTTATCCTTTACAAATCCATAACGAATCGAATCGAATTAGGATTCGTTTACAATTCGTTTAGAAAATATAATTAATAAACAAAATTAAGCAAAAAAAAATTTAATATCCCACAACAAAATACAAATAATTCAAATTATATTATACAGTCATCCAAATACCAAATACCAAATCCTTAATATTACAAATAACAATAATTCAAATTCAAATTATAAAGAAATGTAATTTCTTTAATTCTCTTCATTTGTCTTTGTCATCTTGAAAACAAAAATCCTACACCAAAAAGTAAATAAAATGTTATTAACATGCTGCAATATTGATAATAGTCATTGTAAAATTTCAAAAATCAAATATATAGCAAATTTGTAGCATTTTCAAGGAAATAATAATTGAACAAGATAAAAACTTTACCTAACAATATTTCAAAAATCAAATCTATTCATCATGTATGCCAAATTCTAACCCAGCAATATTCCTAATGCACAATATTCCAATACACAAAATATTAACAATACAACATAATAAATTATAAATTCTAATACTAAAAAAAAATTAATCCAATATTTGTGGGGGCTTCTTCCTTATCCTACAGATAATTTTTAACACCATAATCGATTTATATATAATTTCATAATATTTTTCGAACAATACAAAACATTTTCTAAACCATAATCTCATAATATTGTACAATACAAAATTTCTCAATAATTCAACCATAATCTCATGATATTACCCTGAGTTGGTGATGGCTTGTTGATTCGGGTCGCTTGGGAATTAAATAAGCACTTAAACCTACCTTGCATCTTCCTGATGCTGATTGCTGTTACGAGTCCAAGAAAAATGAGAACAGAACTGAAACTTGGCATAATTAATGCTCAAATAAATTACAAAATGCCCTGTCAAATGTGGATAAAGCACATAAACTGCGAGCAAAATGTTTTTTTTTTTTTTTGGCATTGTCTTGCAGAAAGCAACCGGCCTGCGCAAATCATCCATCTGACTCCGAGAGGTCTACATCAATATATATTATGTCAAAGGAGGTGTTATACACTTATAAAATCTAAAGAAGAACATATTGTATATAATTAATAGCATTAAAACCTTGATTATGGATTGATTTCCTAGAGAACAACTTAATTACTGCTTCGTACTGCGCAAAAGAAAAATATATTCATTTATATCTCTTGGTCCAAGATGCAGCTGGTTAATTAGCACTTTACGCAGAGCCACAGAAGGCGCTTCAAAAATGGATAGCTCGTTGCAGCTTCTCTGTTGGGTTCATCGTCTATGTTACTTAAAATCAAAGTTACTACAAAAAGATTAAAAGCGATCTTCCTAAACGAGGAACTCACTCAGAATCTCTGGTTTATCTTTGTCATCACTGTTTCTACAATACAAAATTTCTCAATAATTCAACCATAATCTCATGATATTACCCTGAGTTGGTGATGGCTTGTTGATTCGGGTCGCTTGGGCACTGGTTCGGGTCGCGGTCGCCTGGGCACTGGTTCGGGTCGCGCTCGCTTGGGTTTGCTGCTGCTGCACCGCCGCACGAGTTAGCTACTGCTGTGGGTTCGAGTGGCTGCTAATACGTTGCGCGGTTGATGCTCCTGGGTTTCTGCCGAGTTGCGGGCTGCACTCGTCTGGCTGCATCCCTCAAGCTCAATCGATGATAGATGAACGATGGTGGTTGTAATCGTCGGTTCGCTGTGAGTTAGTGACAGTGGCTACCGGCGGCTGTTTTTGTTGCTTGATTGCTTCACTTGGTATGGGTGGGTGAGTGTGATTCGTGTGAGAGAGGTAGAGAGCAACGAGAGTGGCTGAGTGAGGGGAGAATTTTTAGGGATTTAGCTTTAGGTTTCCGCTACTTTGTTTTTTTTTTTGTTATTTACTTAAAATTACAATATTAACCTTCAAATTTTAAAAAGCTTTCAAATAAATTTAAGGATAAAAAAGTAATTTAATTAAACGAATAATAAACGAATCGACCCGTATTCGATTCGTTTATGACCCATTTATTAATCGAATTCTAAACGAATAAACGAATCTAAATTTTCAAACCCGCATTCTATTTGTTTAATTAACGAATCGAATCGAATTCACCCATTTATTAAACGAATCAATTTTTTCAAACCCAAACCCATTTAATTCGCATCGAATCGAATCGAATAAACGAATCATGACCCATATTGCCACCCCTAATCGAATTCTACAAGAAAGTCTTGCCACCTAACTTTCTTTTGTTGGAAGTAGCTCGTGGCTACGTTGTCCGTCAAGATCACGAAGTGTGAGCCAAGCAAGTAGTGTCGCCACACACGTAGGCAATGGACAATGGCTGTCATCTCTTTCTCTTGCACGATGTAGCGGCGTTCCGTGTCATTGAGCTTTCGGCTCTCAAATGCTATAGGGTGGCCTTCTTGTATGAGTACTCCGCCTATGGCAAAATCGGAGGCATCCATTTGAACCTCAAATGGCTTTGTATGGTCTGGAAGTGCGAGGACAGGCTGTTCGGAGATAGCCTTCTTCAACTCTCTGAAAGCGCGTTGGCATTCCTTGAACCAATGCCACGTGCAGTTCTTTTTCAATAGTTCGGTCAAGGGTGTCGCTTTAACCGAATACCCTTTGATGAAGCGGCAGTAATAGTTCACCAACCCGAGGAAAACCAGAGTTCGGGTACATTGGTGGGAGGTTGCCACTCAAGTATAGCCTTCACTTTCGAGTCCTCCATCATGAGTTTCCTGTCCGCTATCTTGTGGCCAAGAAACTCCACCTCTCATTGGGAAAATGAGCACTTCTCCACCTTGAGGTAGAGTTCGTTGTTGTGTAGTACTTGGAGAACTTGTCGTAAGTGTTGAACATGTTCCTCGAGTGTGGTGCTGTACACCACAATGTCATCCAAGTACACCACAACAAAGCGGTCGAGAAACAGGTGGAGGACTTTGTTCATGAGAGTGCAAAATGTCGTCGGTGCATTGGTAAGACCAAACGAAATACCAAGAAATTCGAAGGAGCCATACCTGGTCACGCACACCGTCTTTGGTTCATCACCCTTGGCGATGCGTGCTTGGTAGTACCCGAACCGTAGGTAGAGCTTGGTGAAGTATCGCGCACTGCCGAGTTGATCAAACAAGTCTGCAATCAAGGGAATCAGATACTTGTTCTTGATTGTAATCTTGTTGAGCGCCCGATAGTCGATGCACATGCGTAGGGATCCATCCTTCTTCTTTTGAAAGAGCACCGGTGCACCGAACGGAGCCTTGGATGGGTGGATGTAGCCCGCATCAAGCAAGTCCTTGAGTTGCCTCTGCAACTCTTCTAGCTCGGGTGGCGCCATGCGGTAAGGCGCTAAGGTTGACAGCTTCGGCCCTTGCTCTAACTCAATCTCATGTTCCACCTCTCGACTCGGTGGGAGCTTCTTCGAGAGCTTCGGAGGCATGACGTCCTTGAACTCGTGGAGGACGGCTTGGATGAGCGGAGGGGCTTGGCTTGGCAAGTCTTCTCGATCTTCTTCATTATTCACCTCCCGGATAGAGACCAAGAAGTTGTGGTCCTTCCGAAAAGCCTTCTTGAATTGCAGTCTTCAAGCGCTCGGCTGGAACCATGCACGCCATACTCCCGCCAAGGATGTTTAGGGAGTTCGTGGCCGGCAATGGGTAAGCATGGACTCAATCGAAGAACTTCATGCCGAGGACTATCTTGAAGTCGTCCATGGGCACGATCGAGAAGTCGAGCTTTCCGCTCTATGTCTCAAGAGTAACGCGCACCCCTTGTGCGGAGCCCGCAATGGGCTTGGTGGGTGAGTTTACCGCCTTCATTGTGCCTCCGTCCTTCGTCACCTTTAACCCTAGGCGCTTAGCCTCTTTTTCCGAGATAAAGTTGTGTGTGGCTCCGGTGTCGAGCAATGCTTGAACAACTTGGCCATTGACCATGGCACTCACATACATGAGCCCTTTCCTCGTGGCTGTGGGTGGATAGCTTTCGAGCGCGCCAAGGCGTTTGAGGGAACCCACTCTAGGTTGGGGCTCTTCCGGTGTCGATAGAGAGTCGCCCTTGAGCTGAGCGGCAAGGGCGCTAAGCGACTTTTTCTCCGGACAGTCGCGCACCCAATAAGGTCCGTTGCAAATAAAGCATAGGCTTCGAGGCTTATGCGGCTGCTATTTTTCTGGCTTGCTTTGCCCGCTCTTGCCGTTTTGAGGCTTTTTTTGTCCCCATTCCTTGTGGTTGTGGCCCTTGTCCTTTCGGCCTTTTATCTTTGGGCTGCGCGGAGTAATCGGAAAGTGATTCCGCAATGGCAATGGCGTCGTCGAGAGTTTGTACGCCACGCCTATCAAGCTCCGTCTTGGCCCAATCTTTAAGGCTGTCTTGAAAGTAGAAGAGGGATTCCTTACCGGACATGTCGGAAATCTCAAGCATAAGGGTGGTGAAGTCGTTGATGTAATCGAGGACGCTACCCGTTTTCTTAAACCGACGTAACTGCGCTCGTGTTTCCTTCTCCATATTGCTTGGGGCAAAATGCTTATGGAGTTCTTGCTGAAATTCGGCCCATGTGCTGATGGCGCAAATGCCCTTGCCCATCCACCGTGTTTCCGCAGCCACTATAGTTGCGCGGTATCTCGGAGGAATGTAGGTGCGGTGCCTACCTTTGATGCCTCGTCACGAACACCCATGGCATCGAAATATTGCTCTAGCCCAAAGAGGAAGTTATCCACCACAACAACGTTGAGAGCACCATTATAAGTATCGAGCTTGGGCACGTCAATGCGGCGTGCATCACTCGAGCTTGCGGGAACTGCAGCTGGGCTAGGCGTGAGTGTGTGCTTGTGCTAAGCCCAGTCCGATCGGACTTCATCGACCTACGTACGGACTACACGCAACTCATTTTGCACAAAGCTACGCAAATTGAGCAGCTCGTCATGGAATGCTTGAAAGTCCCCTCGGAGAGAGTCGGCTTGGTCTTGCGTGAGGGCTTTGGTAGCTACCGTGAATTCGCCATACTCGCTCTCAAGGCCATCGACTTGCTCCTCTAATGTATCAAGGGTGTCTTGGACAGCAGGCATTGAAGTTTCGAGCGTGGCAACACGAGGTTCCAATGCATCCATAGAAGGGGCTTTGGACTTACCTTGGGACTTTGGTTGTCCTCGTCCTCCCTCCTCGTAGCCACGAGCTTGCTCCAGTACCTCCGCACCGAGTGTGCCCTCTTACAATGTGCTGGAAGGATTGGCCATCATCTACAAGCTAGCTTGCGGGTGGGTGCAAACCGTAGCTCTGATACCACTTGTCACGGGATGATAATTTTGCGCAGCAAAGTCCCGTGCAGCACTTGAGCGACCTTAGCGCGCGAGTTGCCAAGTAAGCCTTGATTACTCCCCAAACAAGCCAAGCACACACACTTGTAGAAAAATGTTATGGGAAGCAAGAGTAGGATGGCCAAGTATGATTGTATTATACACACTTAGAAAGATTACAAGAGTGTTTGTACAAGAGATATTATGTGCTAGTGTGCTAGGTGTGTTGTGTGCGTGTGTTGGTGGTGGTGCAAATGATGGGTGTTCACTCCTATTTATAGGGGGTGGAGTGCTTAATTCTAGAGAGCTCTACTACAAGTGGCAAAATATTTAAGGACCCAAGTGGTGAGTCTTAGAATGTTCTAATGTATGTGTAATATATAAAGAGTTCTAGATCTTGGGCTGGGCTTGTGTTGCTAAGCACACCACGGCTACTTAATTATCTTGGCGATCTATTTTTAAGTCAACTCCACTTATAAGTGTATCCATCTTAAGTATTAAGTGAGTCCGCGTGCGCAAATTATCCTCTGATCGTAGAGCTTTGAGCGCCCGTGACGCAGCTTTATTTATGGATTTCAACATAGACCAAAAGTACAACCATTCACTGAACAAAACCCACTTTACTAATCCCCAAATCGTTGAGCCACGTGGCACTGTTGACACGTGTAAAGTGCAGACAGAGAGTTTGTATTGAAGGATACGCCTTACACATCACAATAATGATGACAAAATAATCATAACTCAACCACTTTCTCCACAATTTGATGCTGATTTGTTTATTCTATTAATCTTTTTCAGTCCTCCAACTAATTTTCTCCCAAGATAACAACATAAAATCCTTTAAAAACCTTGCTTAGGGATCACTAATCACATCAACTTTTTATTTTTTTAATAATTAATCAACAATTATGTACTAGAAAAAGATTAATAATGACAATAATTAACAACATTCGTGATCATTGAACATGAAGCCAACTAAACTCGAGATTTTTATTTTTTATTTTTTTCTTTTTTGTTGTTCAAATCTTGCAGCTTGAGGAAATGACAGCTATATAGCTTACTCCGGGCCCACTTGTTGTGGGGACTACTCAAATGTAGGTCCACTGGACGGAAGAATATATTCTACGTCCATCACTACATGTATCATGATCTCGTATTTATTATGATCTAGATCATGATTAGTGGGGATTTGAAAGGGCATTAAGAAAATAAATTTAAAAATTTAAAGAAAAAATTTATTTAAATTTTAAATGAGCTAATATTAAATATATTAAAATAACTTTTGTTAAATCTGTGTAAATAACTCTATAAATTCAGAAAAAATTTAAATTTTAAATTAAAGAATTATTAAAGTCTATACTTTAAGTAAAAAATAAAAGTTAAAAGTAATACATATGAGTAATTTATTATTATCATTCAATTTCGTCATCTTTAAATTTATTTAAATAACCTACATATAATCATAAATCAATAAAATTTTAGTTTTTACATCTTATTACTATGTAATTTATCCTTTGATAAATTATTTTTTTGAAATCTTCCATTCTACTTCTCAGAAAAAGAAAGAAAAAGCATTGGGATCACTAATTTTTCATAAAATTATAAATTAAAAAGTTCAAATAATATTAGAGTGGTTAAACATACCAATTCATTTTGTAAATATTAAACGTATAAATTATTTATATAAACTGTCGTAGTATAAGATAATTATTTTTTTAAAATGAGAATAGGTTAAGTTTAAATTAATTTTTTAATCCTTATCTATCTTAAAATTTTAAAATTCGGTTACCAACACTTAAAGTTACTTAAAAATTACATTGTAAATTTGTAATAGCCATAAAATAATTGGTTGAATAAAGATATAAAGGTTTAACAAATGTTCCAAGTGGAAACCGCACCAAGTGAAGCTGGGATGATGACACAAATACCAAGCAACTGAGTTGACTGTACAACACAACCGTGAACAAACAGTGTGATCAGAGAGAATGATATGTCTGTTTGTTTCTCGAGAAACTGAACATGGGTTAGCCTTCCCACGCTCTCCTTCATCTCTCTCTCATCTCTGACACCTCCTCTCGCTATTCTTTCCTTTCCTTTCCTTTCCTTTCTGAGTTTGTTTAATTGTTTAATTGGGTTGATTCTTCATTTCATTATTTCTTTTTATCATATTTTCACCAAACTGACATATTAAAGAACATAACCAATAGCTCCAATTTGGACGTTTCTGGCTAGCTGCCTTTTGTGGAATCTTATCATCTTACAGTATCATTTGTATTATTTTTTGTGTATTTTTGGCCAGGTGTCCTTCTACATGTAATCTCTAAACTTGTTTGTGTCATTATCGTCCAAGTGTAAGTTTTTTCTCCCCACTGTTTTCACTGCATGTTTTCTGATGCTTTAGTGTTAAAAATTGATGTCATTTACTCCTTTATTATCTTCTAATCTTTTGTCATTTTTTTTGAATAATTGATTTTATCTTTCAAATGAGTTTGTGTGACTGAAAAAAGCTTGTACTTTTATCTCTTCCTTCAATTATTTTCTACTGAATTCTGATTAAATTTATGATTTTTTTTTTTTTTGGGCAGTTGGATGGAAAAATAAAAAAGTACTGGACCACCGAAAATAAAATAAAAAAGAAAAAAAGATGGTGAAGGAATTGAGGGTGATAGTTCTGTAATCTTGTTCATTTTTTGTATTAGATAATCTGTCTTGTCCATTCACAAGCATTTGTTAAACATGGAGGCTTAAAAAGGGAATTGGATGTATTTTCATGTGACTATTGTTGTAAGTTAGTTGGCATACATTTAAGAGCAATTTGAGGTTCTTCCTTTACTCTTTGGACTTTGGAAAATAAAGAGGAAATTAATGGAGGCAATGAATCAGAAATCTCTTGAGAGAGTTGTTTCACAGAGAGCTCTGCAAATGGGCAGTTCGTTCCCATGCCAAATTTGTGTTGTGGGATTTCTTTGTGGAGTTTGTCTGGCCACTTTGTTTCTTGCTGCTCTTACTTCTTTTGGTAGCTTTGACTTTAATGGAATTTCATTTTCAATGGGGGCTTCTTCTGCTTCATCACCATGGAATTCAAGTTCAGATGCAATCAGTAAGTAATTAAGCTTCCTTCTAATTTTCTTCAACATATTATGTACAATTTCGGTTCATGATCATCAGCTTGTATTTTATTTTGATTAGTTCCAAAAATTTTCCTTGAACTTTGAAGTTGAATTATTAGTTTTAAGTGTTTCATGAATGATCTCTTGGTCCAGTCAACATTAGGCCGGGGTTTGTATATGGGGAGGGCAATGATGGGAATGATTTAAGAGTGTGTTTAAAGCAACTAAAGTTAAAAGTTACTTGTTAATTGCACTTAATTTTCTACTTCTTTAGTTTGGTTTGACCAGATTCACTAAATCATGCTTTATTGTATGTAATCGAATCCACTTGCTTTTCTTTTCTTGATTTACTTGGAGTTGAAGCCAATTCATTGACGTCTTGCATTAGTGAATGATAAGAGATTTCTGATTTTTTTAATACATGGATCATTGAAAATTTATGTTTATGCTATTGAATGTGTCATTATTCTTTACAATTGCTTTCCAAGATACGCCCGGGATTTCTAGTGATTATGGATCTATCATTTGATGAACACTGAGAAATTCTGCACTTAGTATTTTATTTTATTTTATTTTTTGGTTTATAAGCACTTAGTGATAATATTGGTAGTTCTTTAATTGGATGCTTGAAAGAATTTTCTTTTACTGAACCGTAGACATGGTTAAAAGCACAGACTGCAAGCTTAAACTGAAAGAAACAGAGAGGTGGTTTAATTCACAGCGAAGTACAATGGAAACTGATAACGAGAGAGTTTCTTTGTTGCATTTGGTTTGGGGCGCTTTATTAACGGAATCTGTACATGAAGAAAGGGAGTTTTTGCTGAAATTTGGACTAAACCGATCCAGTGTGCCTAATGCCCCTCATTTAGAGAATTGCAAATTAAGTGCATATATAAATATGCGTCTTGATACCCGTGCTGAGAATGAGAGTTTTCCTCCTTGGACAAATAGGAAGGGGCTACTGGACATGTATCCAGCTTCTACAGCTAAAGAACAACTTGGGTCTCCTCGGCATCGCCCTATATCAGAAGGTGTTTATCCTCCCTGGGTAAGTTTATAATTTTCATAGTCCAACAACAATGCATTATATAATAACATTTATGGATACTTTTATCAGCATGTTGTACGTTTACATTTGTGTCGGGCGTTACCATATTGAATTTACAATTAGTAGTTTATAAATATTTGTGCTTCTTGCAGATTACCGGATCGGATGAAGAAAATTATCCCTTGACTAGGAAAGTGCAACGGGACATTTGGGTCCACCAGCATCCACCAAACTGCTGGGATCCTAATGTAAGATTTCTTGTAGCTGACTGGGAGAGATTACCCGGCTTTGGTATTGGTGCGCAGATTGCTGGAATGTGTGGCCTTCTTGCTATTGCAATCAATGAAAAAAGGGTCCTTGTCACAAATTATTATAATCGGGCTGACCATGATGGCTGTAAAGGTAAAATTGGGGAAAATCATGAATTTTCCATTTCTAATTCAAGCGTTACAACATTAAGCTATTCACTACATTGTCAAATTATTCTTAAATGGACTTATTTTTCTAGGTTCTTCAAGATCTAGTTGGTCCTGTTACTTCCTTCCAGAGACTTCCCAAGAATGTCGAGATCGTGCATTTGAGCTTATGGACAATAAAGAAGCATTGGAAAAAGGAATTATAACAACAAAAGATAATTACAGTTCAAAGCAAATTTGGGCTGGACGAGCTCCTAGGCAAGTGATTTCACGTTTAACCATTTTACTTCTAAATACTGTTAACTTGCAAATGAGACCATCATCTCTTAATTCATTGATGTCAATATCTTTCCTATGAAGGGTATGGGGTGATCCTTGGAGTTATTTGCAGCCAACAACAGAAATAAATGGGACATTGATTGCTTATCACCGCAAAATGGATCGAAGATGGTGGAGAGCACAGGTGTGATTTAAACTTCATGTAGATAGGAGGATTATTTTCAACATTTATGTAGTCTCAGATAATAATCTCAACCCTAAAGTTCCTTCCTTTTAAGAAACAATAGAATTAGCAACTTTGTTTTCCTGTAAGAGAAGAAGAAATGAATATTGGAACCTTTTAGTGTGAATTCTCTCACTTGAGTGTCTTCAATTTTTCATTCCATAATTCACAACTGTTCATATTTTTTGTCAGGCTGTACGCTACTTGATGAGATTCCTAACTGAATACACATGTGGCTTATTGAACGTTGCACGTCATGCTGCATTTGGAAAGGAAGCTGCAAAAATGGTTCTCACCGGTCTTCCCAGAGAATGGCCAAATGTTGTAAGTCTTAAAACTCATGTCTTCTAAAACTCTGTTTTAGAGTTGGATGCCCTCCTAACCTATATTCTAAATAAGTTTGTATGAATTTGAGATATTCCTTTTAAGAGCAATCCCACATGAGACAAATGAGGGGGACAGCCTGGTTACAGTGATGTACAAAAATTCGTCTGCTATTGAATCTACGTTCAATTGACGATGAGCCCCATATAAGCATTGTAGACTACCCACTAACCTCATAAATACTGTTGAATGAAATCAGAGCTCGGGGATTTCTATGAAATGATCAAATTGAAGGTTTAATTCTGGCATGCTAACCAAGAATAATCTTCTACAAAATTTAATCTGGATGAACTCTCTGATTGCCAGGAAGTCGCAAACAATTCAAGATCAGATATTGAAGATTTTGTTTGGTCAAGTCACAGACCATGGATTCCGAGGCCAATGCTAAGCATGCATGTAAGAATGGGGGACAAGGCATGTGAAATGAAGGTGGTTGAATTTGAAAAATATATGCTTCTTGCAGACCGCATTAGGAAACACTTTCCACATCTCAACAGCATTTGGCTTTCCACTGAAATGCAGGTTAGTTTTCACAACCTTTCACCTGCCCTTTCTCCCTTAATGAGCATTTGCATGTGTTGAAGCAAAAGTTTTCTCTTATAAGATCTAGTCTTGCCTTCAGGAAGTGGTTGATAAATCAAAACTTTACCCTCATTGGAACTTTTACTACACGAACGTGACACGCCAAGTGGGAAACATGACAATGGCCATATATGAAGCAAGTCTTGGTAGGGAAACCAGTACAAACTATCCGCTCGTAAATTTCTTGATGGCAACAGATTCTGACTTCTTTATTGGTGCTTTGGGTTCCACATGGTGCTTCCTTATCGATGGCATGAGGAATACTGGAGGAAAAGTAATGTCCGGATACTTGAGCGTCAACAAGGATCGATTCTGGTAGAAAGAAAAGCAAGGTATATAGCTTATGTAGATTACAAGTATATATATGTCGATGCTTCTCAGCATTCATATTATTTTTTTCCAATTTTTGTTTGTGTACATAGGCCTAATGTACATGTAGTTGAATATATAATATTTTGAGTTCACTTCCATCAAGGAGTGCTATGCTTCTTGGAAAACTGTTGGTATCTAAATGCATTTGCCAGATTAACAAGAATTTATACAGAGACGAAAAATTAAACTTGCAAGATACCAATTGATTGGAGTAGCGCAAAATGAATCTACTCTTTAAGCTCCCTGTTAGCCACCCAAAACATAAATCATTGCTATCAAATTGGTAAAGAAAACATTGAAGTTGAGCAGAGTCATATTATGAGAGCTCTTAAATAACATTAGTACAATAACGTCAATTGAATAACCCAGTCACTAAGTTAAATGATCGGATAAAAAGAATCAGTACCTAACGAAGCAAAGAAAGAACATTGAATTTGTCTGCAACAATGAAAAAGGAATAACAAATCACAAAAATGTAAATTTGATGATCACCGACTTAGATACAACGATTCGGAGGAATTTCAAGTAAAATAAAAAACGAAAACAATCAATTAAAGCAGTGAGAAGATTATGTTCCTCTCGAGTTTCACATTACATTGAAATACAACAGATGAAGATAATGCTCTTAATCCACAAGTGATCACCTAAGACATTGCCTGTAAATCTCCCCCACATGATCCTAAGACAAAAATAAACGTCAGATGGGCATAAGAAAGGAGGCTTACCTCCTCTTTCTCCAGCTGAGTATCTTGAAATGAAAAAAGTATCAAGAGATAATTTTCTATGCAGTTATTATTCCAAATCTTCACTCGACTGATGTGCCTCATTGGCTATCACTACCTTTGGAAAAGTAACCAGAGAGTTTATATGTGACTACTCTTCCATCTCTTCACTCACAAGATGCCCCTCTGGTTTGGCTGCTGCCTGTTTTTTATGTTTCTTGTTCTTGGCTTTCTTGGCTTTCATGCGACGTTTCTTCTCATTGGCATCAACCCAGGTATAGTCTGCTGGTATGAGGAAAGGATCAATCTCATCTTTATATCTGTGACTATCACTATCACTTGATTGCCCACCACGACTTCCTCTCATCCATGAAATCCAAGATGATGACCCTTCTGTTTCCTTGGACTTTGAATCCTGGAAATGTGCTGGGCTGGAAAGTGGGGTCGAAAACTCCTCTGCTGGCTGCAACTCCTCAAATTTTGTAAAGGTGACAAGAACTCGAATAGTTGGGACAATAGGAATAGCAACCTGGACCAGAGAAAAATGAAATATTATCACAATGTTAAAATGTTATAACACACAAGAGAGTGCAGGCAATACTTTCTTTTGGAACAATGGTTGTCAATTGGGAACTAAATTTACAAGTACCACTAAGCATCTAGACAATGTCAGGTTGATGGAAAATTTTCCAGTGGGGAATTACATAGTACATGAAGACAAAAATAACTCCATAAACTATGGCATATGTAAAAATATACATGCAGCAATTTTAGCACACAGTTCCAAGATCATACATAAATCAGCATATCTTACAATGAAAATAGCAATTGAAAATAACCAGTACAGGAAGCCCCAACTACGAGTAATTATACAATCAGTAACTCTATTACCATGCATAATATGTTTGATGGCTCCTCAAGAATGAATGATTGTTGATCTGTTTTCGACTGCAATTTGCCCTATAAGAAAATCACTTGTCCTATTTTTTAAAAAATGGAAAATTGTTATAATACTCAGTGAATTATGAAATAGGAATCAGAAATTATGTTTCCTAGAAAATTTAACCCCAAAAAGGGGGGAGGAAAAAAAAGTGTCTGCTGATTCTTTCCTTGCCAACTTCTCCCCCCAGAAAAAATAAAACAAAACCGAAATTCGTTGATATTAAAATAAAACTTGTACGTGATGAAAACAAAATCTGGTTATCTACCATAAAAGCAGCAGAGAGTAAAACAAAGATATAAAACTAGAAAAATTGCAAATTCAACCATTTAAATGGAAACACACACAATAAAGAATCTAATTTACCTTGACAGGAAAAGTGCCAGAAGGTAGTTTAGTAGTCAAAAGTTCCCTGAGTCTCCTAATAGCCTTGACCTTGTTGGCTAATATGTCCAGCAAAGGCAGAAGCTCATCCGTCTTTAGAGGGAAGTCAGGTGTCAACCATAGGACAGGTCTCAAACCCTTTTTGTACTCACTCTCAGACTTAGACTCGCTAACAGGCCCTTTCTTCTTTTTCTTCTTGCTACTTTTATCCTTTCCCTTCTTAGCATCAATCACATCCTCCCTAGGATATTCAGATGAGGATTTCTGGTTGCTACCTTCTGGAGCCAACTTTGAGAATTTCTTCAAAATTTTTGAATCTTCAGCGTCTTCAACGTTATTCTTCGTGCCTTTCTTGTTCCAACCAAACCAACTCTTCTTCTCCTTAACAGCACTATTAGCCTCACCATTTTCATAGGAAACTCCTGAACCATTTTCTTGACAGCTAAGGACCCCATTTTCGTCGTCATCACAAAGACCATCTGAGTTTCCCATACGAAGAGCAGAATCTAATTGCAATCTTTCCTCAGCCGTCAATACATCATCATACTCATCATTGTCACCACCATTTGCCAACTTGTCTTCATCTTCCACAGCAAAAAGTTCCTCATCAGTCATAGCACCAGGAACCCGCCTAGACTTCACACTGACCATCACATGGAGCATATCGTAAACTTTGGCTTTCCAGTTTCCAACCATCTCAGTCCTCTCTTGTCGCCTCCAATTCAAATGGGGAACAAGCTCAGCCTGAGTGACATCAATGCCGGGCCGATACATGTTAGTTTGAGACATCAAAGCCACCTCATGGGCAACTTCAGCTTCTGTTGGTGGAGCACCAGCCCCTTCCAATGCATTTGTAACTTCTTTCTCCTTATGAGAAAGAACAATCAAAGAACCAGGTGACAAGGACACATTGCCATCTTCTGATGTATAGCCCTCTCCCAAAAAGAGAAATGTCTGGTCCGACCGTTGAATGCGAAAGCCATCAAACCCAGCAAGGGTCATATCCGCACGGAGATTCGACCCACGTTTCCATATGCGGTAAGTATCAGATGGGGCAATACGCCCAATAAATGGAATGACTGAGCTCTCAAAATGAAAAGTTATCTCCATGTAGAAGTCACGTATACGAGCTGCTGAGGCAACAATTCGTGGAAGTCTGCGACACCATTTTGCCCAGGCAAGGGGTTGGTAATGTCTTGCAATAATCATAGCAATTGACTCCTCCCTTGTGCAAACAGCTTCTTGCAAAGCACTCCAACCATTCTCGTTCTGGAGGCTCCAATCTGCTCCTGCTGCCATCAAAATCTCTGCAGAAATTGGGTCTCTCAGCCTAACAGCAAGGTGCAAAGGGGTCTCACGGCCAGGAACATCACGGCGATCAATGACAGCTGAGACAGCATCTGCTTGGAGCTCAGCAGCAAGAGACTCATCTTCGGTATTAACCTCCCCAGCCTTGGAAAGCCGAGGGAGAGTTGCAATAATGCGCCTCAGGGCAGCATAGTCACGACGTGCAACTGCCAAATGAACTGGACTATGGGCATATTTGGCAAAATCTTCCATCAATTGTTTTTATTTCCTTTAGTTTCTCTTACTCTTTCTAGTTATGCTTCTAAGCTATAATTTGTCCCATATTTGGTACAAAAGCTAAAGCTAACAAGCCAAAATCTGACTAAATCTACTTGTATCTTTATCTTCGATGTCCCTATGAAGGCTGCCAAGATTAGGTTTCTAAACCATAAAATATTCAGAATTCCCACCCACTCAAAACAAAAATCAACAACCTTCGAAATTCAGATTCAAACTAGTCCAACAAAAGAGCTAAGAATGCCTTATCTCATACAGAATTCCCAAAATGTCCTCCATTTTTCTCAGCTCCCAACACTGTATCAAGCTTCAACTTCCTCCCCTTGAGCTCCATAGACTGCAGTTCAGCTTCTATAGAGCCCAAATCTGCACAAACAAAAATAAGATAATTTTGCTTTTAAAAAAAAAGTCCAAATCAATAACAGAATTACCTTTAAAAAAAAAAACCTAACTTAGATTCAAAATTCTATTTACAGTTGTCAAAGAATATAAATAAAGCAAATTATTACCATTCAAAATTTCACATCTGTCAATCATTTTACCCAAAAAAAAAAAAAATTCTTTACTTCAGTACTTAAATGAACCTAACAAAAGAACTCAACTTTAAATAAATTTTCACATTTTTCTTAAAAAAATAAAAAAAGATTGTCCTCTCCATTTTCTCGGGAACCAAACCGACAAATCACTGTGGAGAACAAGAAAAGAAAAATACCTGAATTTCGAGGCGATCGATTTGGTTTCTTCTTCTTCTTGCTCAAAAGCTCTCAACTTCTTTTGAGATTCCGCTTCACAAAATTCGAGTTAAAAAAACAAGAAAGCAAAATAAGAGGTATAAGAGAAAAATGTAATCGGACGGCTGGTACAGATTTGGAAGACGCGATCCGACGGTCACTATCTTCTATTAAACTTTACTACTTGTACTGACAGCTGACTCGACTCAGTTCCTGACTCGTTCTTTTAACTCAGATCTGTCTCCCTCTTTCTCTATCTGCGTCTGTACATTTTCGCGTTGCGTCTCTTCACTTTTCTTTTTCTTTTTTTTCCCCCCAAAAAATAATAAAACTTCGGTATCATGCCATTGTAGAGCGAGATTATGATTTTGCCCCTGGAGGAGGATTACATTACATTTTTGCCATCGTGTTGGTTAGTTTTTGGAAAATGGAAACTCTCTCTTATTTTCATTATTCATATGGGTTTGAATTGTAGGATGTAAATGTGTTTTTTATTTTTTGAAAAAAGGACTTACACGCCTCCAACGTTTAGATAAAGGGACAAAAAATTTCTTAATATTTCGAAAAAGACATCCGCACTCCCATTGACTAACGAAAATGTTTCTTTTAACAAAATTTATAATTTTAACATGTAATTACCGTTATACTTTTTTAGCACATAAAAAAGTATTTGTTAATTATCCAATTTGTTCATATATTTTTAATAAAATTATGAATAAACCCTCATTACCCAATTTCTCTATTTAAATTTTTGTCAAATTTTCTCTTCAAACCAAATAAATTTAATCCATTACTCAATAATAAAAATAAATAAAATTAGTTATTAATCCATTATTCAAGCATGATTACTTTTTTTTTATTTTTTTGATTATATAAGTTTAATGATTGACATGTGGAGAATTGTTATTCTTATGGCATTAATAACCAATTTTATTTATTTTTATTATTGAGTAATGAATTATATTTATTTGGTTTGAAGAGAAAATTTGACAAAAATTTAAATAGAGGAATTGGGTAATGAGGGTATATTCATAATTTTATTAAAAATATATGGACAAATTGGACAATCAACAATTACTTTTTTATGTGCTAGAAGGGTATAACGGTAATTACATGTTAAAATTATAAATTATGTTAAAAGAAACGGTTTCGTTAGTCAATGGGGGTGTGAATGTCTTTTTTTGAAACATTATGAGATTTTTTGTCTCTTTACTTAAACGTTAGGGGTGTGTCAGTCATTTTTCTTTTTTTTTTTTAATTTTAGAACCAATAAAAATTATAAAACAAAAATTATTTTATTTGGTTTGGAGGTGAATTATGAAGCAGGTTAATTTTTTCCCCCTTAAGTGATTGAATCTAATTCTCTAGATATTGTCTGTCAAGGACAGCTCAACTGTTTTTGGTGCTGAAACAAATTGTATCATCATCTTTTAATACAATTAAAATTTGCTCAATTACTAATAACTTCACTCAAGTTTACATCTTTTTATTGCTTGTGCCAAATTGATTAAAAATTACTTTTTTACTGACTTTTGTATTCATTGCTTGTAAACATGCACATAATTATTCAAGAAAACTCTAAATTAACTTTTTCTAAAAACTAACACTTTCTTTCCCTATCAAACAGGGCAAACAGGCACACTGTTGTACATAAAAACAAGCTACAAGCATATGTACATACACAATGAGTGAAAGTTATTGATTGAAATAATTTCATGGTAACTAATCTTTACTCTACCATGATGAGGTAAACATTTTGATGAAATCGTACAAGTAATAATATGTTTTACCATAAAGTAATAGTAATTGTACCGAACAAACGAATTATAGATTGAAATTAGGCCAACAAACAACTCTTTAAGATTACAACTACAAGTACTTAATTTATGAATAATGAGTGATTTTGCTATTTTTAAAAATCTTTGTATTCAATAATTGGAACTAAATTCATGGTTTTTTTTTAATGATATCTTTGCCTTTGAAAAATGTCAACGACTTATTAATTAATAAAGTCCTAAGATATAATAATAATAATAATAATAATAATAATAATAATAATAATAATAATAATAATAATAATAACAGTTTAATTATATATAACCATTCAATTAAACAAAGGCCTTATCGTTCTTGGTAGCTATCTTCAGTTGAACTCAAAACAGAATTTTGTGATTGTTATTTGTTCCACCACGCCACCGACAGTTTTTGCCAACAAGTATTGGTTGCAAGCCAAGTTTAATTAATGAGGGCGGTATAAAATATCTTGTACATCAAGTATGTATACAATCATACTAATAAAATTATGACACAAATTTTAGATTTTTTTTTATTAATTATATATTAGTAATAATAGAGTTACAAACTCTTATTTAAATTTATTTTTTACAATTTAATGTAGCGTTGATTGAATTAATCGAATTAAATATCTTTTAACTCACATAATTTGTTTTATTATTTTATATCTTCATCTAACCAAATAAATTTATGTCATATCAATTTATACAAAATAAATTTATTCCAGCGCTTGTAATTTTATTATCACTCATTACACGTATATACATATATTAAAGACTCTTTTCTCCGACAAGTATTTAAGTGATATTTCCAAAGCATTACCCCTAAGATTTGACGTATATCACTTAATAACATGTTAATTTCATTTTATAGTCACTTAAGTCCCCATTGTCAAGTGTCAACAAAATATTAGTGGAAATTTAATAGAATTAAGGTTATTTTTGTAACTTCTGCTTCAAGCTCAAACAATTTGTATTGAACTTTTGCTCCGTCGTCACATACTATGGTTATAAAAAATTTGGACACATGATTCATAGCTTTATTAGACTGTAATTAAAAAAATACAATAAAGTGGATAAATATTCTTGTTGAAGAAATTGATTTGTGTTTGAAAATAATTAGTTTGATGAGTCTCAAATTTGTAAATTTTACATTCCAAGTAAATTATCTAGAATTATAATTGTAAAATCATGATAGTTTAATTTATGTGTACATTCAAATGTGATAATGAAAATACAATGTAAGAACTTTTAGAAATTTAAGCGAATTTTTATATTTCATTCGCCATTTTTAGTCGTTTAAATGATATGCTATTTTCCCATTTGTGATATTTTTATCTATTATTATTACTAGGATTATAATGGCCGTTATGTTAGGTTTGATTGAATAAGGGTGACTGAACAATAGGGGAAGATATGTAAATGATGATTGTCCTTTCATGTGAATTTTAGAAGAGAGCCTCTTGAGAGCCACCTACACCTCACGTGAAAGTCTAATTTGGGTTGCACTATTTTACTATTAAAATAACGTTTTAATGTTTTTTTTTAATTCGAATTAGGACTATTAATTAAACAATTAAAATTACTTGAAAACAATTGAGTCGAACTCTAAGAATATATAATGTTTAAGAACATATAATGTTTTATATCATTTAGTCTTTTTATGATGAGCATTTCTTATGTTTTATAGTTACTTCATTTACATTTGGTGTTACCAATTTTGACAAAAATTTTAGTAAAAGCTTTGGCCAACAATCACACAATATCATAATAATAAAACTTGTTACAAAGTTGGGGCACGTAAGTTGATGTTGATCTATGAATAGTAAAATCTAGGAATAAATCAAACAAAGCCATCGGCTGGTTTTTATAGTCAAGAAAAAGTTAGTTGGGAATGGTGTTTCTTGACTTTCCTTTTATATTCACTGAAAATAATAATAAAAAATGCATGAATATAAGTATAAATAAAAGAGGATTTGCAAAATTTATTTATTTACTTGATTGAATATTATACATTCATGTGAAAGATAAGACTGCATAGGGTAATAAGAGCAAACCAGTTGCCCCTTTTAATAAAAATATATGCAGTGTCAATCAATTTGGTGTCATTTTTTTTTAATAGAAAAAGCCATGGCTCTCTTTCTTGAGTACTTGTATTTTATATGGGTTTTGTAGGTGGACCATATGATTCAAATGGTAGCATCTGTTGTCACTTTTTGCTTCTTAACAACTATACTCTTGTGGAAGGGGGGGTACCCTTTTTTCTGCTTAACAAACACATGCTTTGCTCTTAACAATTAAATTTGTCCATGGCAGTTGGCCATTCATGGTCCCCCTTATCCATGTGCCCATGTAGCTCATCACACTCACAATCTTTTGTTTTTCCTAACCAAATTTTTGGAGTGAATTTTTAAAGCCCTCCACCCCACTTAAAGCCATTAGAATTCATTAAAACTAATAAACAACAACTTAATTATAACATATAATTTGTACTATATATGTTTCTTTCATTCCCCACTAACCTCAAATACTTAAAACTTGGTTGGTTAGGCTTAGGAATTGTACATAAATTGTTACCCGTCCCTTTCTCAACCTTAATCTAAAAAATTAAAGCATTAATTAAGAACTCGACAATGATATTTAAGTTTTTCTCGCTCAATTTATCTTACATTATTAGCTATTCAAAAATGAAAATCTAGACAAATTTGGTTTCATTTAGGTACAATATGTTGAATTCTACTTACTTTAATGAGCACTATTATAAGCGCAAATTGTGGTGTTTATCACTTGATAGCATCATTTGGTGCTTTTATTTCTTTATCTGAGAAAATTACTAGACTAATCGAATTCTAGATAAGATTTTTGACAGAATTAAGAAAATTCTAAAAGTTTAAAAATTGAGACGCCTAAAATTTTGACATAATTAATAAACTTGTACTTATGTATTCTACTTATGTTCTTGGCAGTTTCAATTTCTCAATCATGCTCTTATAATTTTCATGTTATTGAGTTATATTTGGCAAAACAAGATGTAAATAGTAATAATATCAAAATTTTACATAGAGAAAATTCTTGATACATTGATTCCTCCTCCCTATCCACAAAGCAATGGTTGGTGGCCCAAATCTTTGAAAATCTAACAGTCTGAGAGAGTCACCATCAAAGCTTCTGGCTAATAAAACAGTGGATAATTAAGATACATGGGCAAACTGTCACCATTGTGATAATGAATGTGCGGGTCGTATGATGGCAAAGCAACAAGCTATTATTGGTTATCATTTTTCCTTTTCCTTCTTTTTTGGAAGGGGGGAAAGAAAACTTCTAAACTTTTTCAAGATTTTCAACTGCTATTTTTTCTTACTCCTGGGGTAATTTTGATGACAAAGGAAAAAAGAGGGCTTAGAAAGACAATATGTTTCTATAATAAAGGAATATGCTGGTAGTTCTTACATTAGGGCCAGAGACTTGTGATTGAATATGGATCACTCTGCCTCTAGCTTTTTAACCATAATTTTATTTACCAGTACGAGGTAGCGTTAAAATGGAGAGACCTTGATTGAACATGGATCAATCTGCCTCTAGCTTATAACTATAATTTCATTTATCAGTACAAGGTGGCATTAAAAAGGCTTATGTCTATTAATGTTCCAAAATCACTTAATCACCCAAATGTTGAAACACAACACCTTTCAAGGGGAAAACAACTTAACAGATTGTTTTCCTCTTTAAATGCCTATTGCTCACTTGAGTTTGAGTCTTCTTATCTTCTTCATGCTTTCAAATGGACAAATTGTCTTAAAACTCAGAAAGATTGTTCAACATGAAGTGAAGAAGCTTCAGGATTTCTGTGCGAACAGTTCACAGGTAATGATATCATCCATGGTGGCAGACCTCCCCGCACCTAAGACCGGAACAAGGTTAAAGATGGAATCTCCATCAATTTTCATCCTTGGATTCATTACAGCAAGTTCATCAAACGCACTGGAGAATATGGCTGAAAGTGTCACCATTGGCATGCTAAGGCTTGTTGGGAAGTATAGCCTCAAATTCTGAGTAAAAGTGAAAGCACAAAGTGAGAATAATAATGAAAACAAGAATTAGAAAACTAAGAAGAAACAGTATATCAATATCAGGCAATTGCACTTGCCAATTGCAGTGTTTGTGGGAGGAACTTACTGTTACATCTTCCCATGAGAAATTGTTTTCCACAATAATTTTATTCAGAAGATAAATGCAAAACCGAGATAGTCTTCCCATTCCCCCATCTGCCTGAGAAGTTTGACAATCCTTGCTTTGACCGGCATCAAGAGACTCAGAACAGATCCTTGCAGCAATTTCACATGTGATAGATAGAATAACGGCACATATCTTTTCATGAACAACACACTTCTGGAAGCAAGACTCATGCCAGTCTGCATGCTGAAAACCCCAGTGACTGGGTGCCTTCATACAAGACAGGTCTTGTACAATTTCACTGACTGTTTCTGAATCATCGGTAACATAAAGTATGGGCTTTATTTCCACAAATGCACTGAAAATCCAGAAAGAAATCAGGGAACGATTCAGTTAAGCGTAATGTATAACACCTTCAATGGTAAAATGATATACTGCTTTGTTTGGTAAATTCATGATATTACTGCTATGAATTTCAGACACTATCCAGATTTGAGAAACAGAACATTAAATCAGGAAGATACTACTAGCCTTAGTGATTCAACATATAGAGATATACCTCTTTGGCAGATTGGAGGCAAGGACAAATAGGAAAATTGGATCAAGAACTTTAGACATGCTTCTTTCTTCAAAATGCCAGACTCTCATTTGCTTTAGAAAAGCATCAAGCTTTTCCTGTATTTTGAGTCTCTCTGATGATGCAACATAAGTCGAACAGTAAACAACAAAGTAAATAGCGGAGGTAGATATTGAACAATTAAAGCACTTTGCCACAGCTTCACTGTTTTGTAGTGCTTGTTCCAGCTCTACAGTTGGGCCTCCGTTGCAGAGAGTCATCGTGGGAGGGTCAAGGCCCAATTGGCCAGCCATCTGAAGTACTTCTTTGTGCAAGGTTGCCTGAAAATGATAGATTGAATTAAATAGGTACATGGCAATTTGAAAAAGACAGGACCATGTGATGGTAGAAGCCATGTACACATAATCAAAGGTCTCCTAGGAAAAATTTAATGAGTGTTCGCGTACAAGCAAGCGTCCATCTCAATTCTCACTCAAAATTAAGCATGGCAGCTAAAATTATCATTGGGAACTTCAAATGGTCCTCCATCAGAGAGCACAGAGTAAAACTTCTCTTGGCATCAAAGAAATTGTGCTCATGACACGTATCCCAATCCGACCAACTGTTAAACATTTTTACAAAGACGGTATTGGCGGTGGCAGTGGCAGCAATTGTGAGAGTGCAGTTATTTTTAAAATTTTCATATTTCTAAATGTAAAGTTCAAAACAATTCTGGGACTAGTTTGCAAACATGGTAAAATAAGACTATTACCAACTACATCTGGAACTTATTTCACCATCATTTCCAAGAATAGAAAAAGAATACAGGAAAAGCATTGGTAGAAACAGACGCTAATTGGCAGAAGGTCAAATGTAAAAGCAAAGAACTTATTATACCTGACTATATGGTCCAATGCAACTAGGTGCCCAGCAAGAAATACTTTGTACGTGCAAAACTCTTTTGCTTTGGTCATTTGCCACGAGAACTTCAATGTATGCCTTTCCCAGACCCACTTCCAACAAAGGCAGCTCAATTGTACTGCGGGAAGGAACACCACATGGGCACTTCTCATGTGTAATAAATTTCACATATGTCTCATTTGCTACTGCAAATTCATTCATATCAGAAATGTAAAGATGTATATAGAGGACATGCCCCCAATCAAAACCATATCTGACAAGTTTTGATTCAATTTGCTTTAGTACAACTCTTAGATCATCGAGCAATCCTGCCATCAGAAAAAACCTAAAACAATCAGGCACAAGAAAAAAATAAGCAGCAAAAGCAACAAAGACTTGCACATGGTTTCCAGTCCATATGCATCATCCTAGTTGTGTTTACCTGCTGAAGTTTTTTGTGTTTCTTGCAACCAGCAGCATATGGAAAATGTATTATCCTTCTTTGTCCTAGAAATGTTAAGTCTGTTATCAGTAACTTCAACTGAATCGGTGACCTCAGCTACAGGCAGGCACATAGCCTCAGAGTTTTGAGGACACTCTCCTTGCACTTCAAAAACTAATCCTGTTTTCTCCTGAATGGAATTCTCAGTTTCTCTCCTGCCACTTAATGAGGCAGATCCTGCCTTATATTCCAAATGAAATGCCAAGGGATGTAAGACCCCAACTGGAGCTATGGAATCTGCAGAGTGCAGGACAACTTGAAATTCATCGAGCACAATTCGGGCATTCTGAAATTAAAAACTTACTAAGTCCCAGAAAAATGGCAAAAGAATAATGACCACGATTTTTGTTACCACCAATGATGTTAATTTTGATAACAAATAATGCTTAGTACACCAGAGGCATGCACCACATACAGACACAAATGCAGACAAATGAAATGAAGATGAATAACATACAAATGCAACCGAAAATTTGCTCCTCACATACCAGAAGTGTTTTCACAAGAATGAAGGAGAAATAGAGAGAAAAAAAATAGAGAATAATTGGATAAAACTGATCAACCAAACAGTAATCTAGATGAACTTACGACAAAGAGAGGACAATCAAGTGTCAGTGTTTCATATTCTCCTCCTTCACCACACACATTTATGCCATACGACCTGCCAAAGATATGGCCAAATAGACAGAATAAATATTTAACTATGCTTGGAGAATGCGGGGAACTTCATGATATAGAAGAGAAACTGAGGATTAGGGGAAAAAAAAAAAGGAAGAAAAAGCATGGCTTACTCTTTCAACTTATGCAAATATGGATCCAAGAATGCTATTTCTTTGCCCAAGTGTTTTCCAGGTTCCAAGCCCATAGCTGCAACCTGCAATGTGAGATGTTTCACTTAATATGCAATTGAGTATATACATATAAGAAAAATGAGATTGTATTAGTTAAACTAAACAGACTACAAGATGAAGAAACTGAACTTCCAATATCGGCAAAGTGAGTGCACATGCATAACCGTAAAAACATAAGTTTCTTCCATGGAACATCAGTTGGAAAAATCTTTAATTCATGGACAATTCTCGTAGGATAAAGATTTCATAAAAAATAGGTCCTCAAACTTACTTTCTATTTTTCCTTTAGGACGACAAAGATTGTTATGTCGTTGCCACAGGCAGCATTTCACAAAGATTTAGGCAATATATGAAATGCAATAAAATATTTGCAACAAAGCTTCTAAATTGGCTAAAATAAATAGAAAACGGTATGTAAGATCATATAAAAATGCTAATATCAAATTTAGTAAGTCATAATGTCAAACACAATGACAGAAAGAAGTTGCAAAGCGGCCACAAAAAAATTAAACCATACCTTGACTGTAATAGCATTGATGCCATTTGTTATCTGGACAGAATAAAAATGAAACATCTGATGAGACAGGCAATATGAATGTTAATCAACTATCAAAAATATGAAAACATCTGATGAGACAGGCAATCAGAATGTTAATCAACTATCTCAATCATGTTCATGAATTAGAAATTTACCATTTCTTGAAGGAGCAATGACTGGTCTTGTTTCCACAAATATGCCAGTGAAACTAACCCTAACCTAGAACAAACACTTTCTACACGTAGCCTCTGGTAATCTGAAGCAATTGCACCAGATGATACAGCTGTGACAGAAGGTATTTGTCTTTTCACTTCATTTAACAAAATATACATATCTTCAACCTCATCTCCTGGAGTCATTCTGTAGCTAAGCTTTTGGTGCCTATATAAATAATAAAGCACAAATCTATTGTCAAAAATTGCAAAAATTTTCTAAAAGGACGAATCTATGAATAAAACAATTGCAGCTTTTCTTTCCCTTATAAATTTAAATAGAGAAGCTGTTAATAAAAATGAATTCAATCATAAAACTTTGTAATATATTCCAAAAGTTTCCATCATTTAAACAATTAAATCTCTAAATGGGGCATTATTCCATCATTTAAGCAACTAAATCTATAAATGGGGCACTATCTTTCACATTTCTCAAGGGACACAAATGAGCATGCTTATAGATGCCACTTAAGAGATTATGTATGCTAGAAAAGGAAATTAAAATTCAGAATCCATTCTTTTAGCATAGTAGTCTAGGGCAGCTCATTCCATATTTGTTTTAGTAATTTTTAATCACATAATTCATAGGTACTAGCTATCAAATTAGTGAAAATGCAACTTAATACATACCTACTCAATTAGCTAGAATTATTCTAGTATTGCTAAAATAAGAAAATGTCAAGATCATAAATGGGCTAAAGTACAAATCATGACATGACCCATGAATGCGGAAATCCCCATACTAATTAAAGAAAAAAATTCGAAATTGCATGAAACAAAGACAAAATGATTTACCGCATAAAACGGCTTGCCTTGTGGATCCATGTATCCGTCTTCTGAACAATGGCAATCCCATGCACTCTGCATAGCTCACAATTATTTGGTGCCCAACCTAGCAGGAGAGAGGGGGGAAAAAGGCATTCAATAACTCAAATCATATAATAAACAAAACAAATCATTTTACACCAACTTAAAATGTGAACTGCTTTTTAGTCAAAGCACTTTCTACAAAACCACTCAACAGAGCTTCTCCAAAATGAACTTCCAAGTAATCAAAATGCTTTTTTTTATATATTGTAATAACCAATTGAAAAAAATAAAATAAAAAGAAATTTCCATCTGAATTTACAAAAAGAAATTGCAGTGATATTTCAAGAAACCTTTGGCGGATGGTTGGCAGTATTTCTTTGCAGAAGCACTGCAATATGTACCCCTACACAAAATCGATTTTCAAAAGCTGTTGTTCCTATGAAACTAAAAGCACTCCCAATCCCAGACACATCCACTTCTAGCCTAAAATCACTTTTAAGCGAAACAAATGTCTAGCCTTCTCCAAAAGTAAAAACATCATTTTTATTTTAGCTTAGTATAATACACTTCGAATTCTCGATAGCACCTCTTTACAATTAAAGATTCAATATGAATGTACTTAAAAGATAAAGATTATAACACAAAATTAGTTACTGACTACGAGAGACTACTTACAGTTTGATACATGTAGCTATCCAATTCATCAACTGAATCATCAGCCGGCATCAAATTCGCCAAAGCGACAATCTACACATTGCCAATCACAAATTACCATTACATAAAAATAATTAAAAATTAATTGATGATAACAGCAACAAACCTGGTGACCGTATTGGATACACTTCATCATGGCGTAACAGCTGTCCTTGCCGCCGCTGACTAAAGCCACCACCTTCATCTTCTCTTTCTTTGCCTGTTGCCGCTGTTACTGTCACTACCAATTGCTACTCACGACTGGTTTAGGGTTACTACTAGTACTACTGATCGCACAGGCATTTTGGGTAATTCCATCTTGATCCCTGAAGTTTGGTGAAATCATAATAATTAGCAACTTTTTCACGCGATGTTGCGGGTGACAATTCGTGCTTTTGTCTTGTGTCTTTTTATTTTTCCGTATCAAATTTAAGTAAATATAAATTCAACTTATTTATTATTATTTTTTAAAAATAGTAAATAAATAAGTTAACATAATATTAAATATGACACAAATAAATTTATGATATAATATGAATATGACATGAATAATTAATTTAGTATTAAGTAAATATGTATTAGTTTTTTTTAACAATATTATTATATGTTAACCAATATTCATGTCGTAAGCAAGTAAATATGTTGAAGTGTGGTCCAATACAAGTATGACACGTTTATTATTCGTGGTATTGTGTCAATCTATTTATTGATTGTGTTAATTTGTATCAACATTAATTCAATAAAATCATATCGCATCCATGTTATGACCTAAAATGTCGTCCTTACGTTAAATAGAGAGTCTATAGCCCCATTGAAGTTACAATAGTTTGAAAATGGGTCGGTTTGTTAAAAAAAAAATTATGAGAATGAGATATTTAGTTTAGGTTTTGTATCTTCTTGTGTTTGTAAGCAATGACATACTTTATCTTAAAAATATGTATAGGATAGCTTAAATCTTTCTTTCCATTCATATCATTTTCTTTTCTTTTTTTTTTCTCAAAAGAAAAAGTGGATTATTAGCATATGCATAAGGAATTAATGCTTGATAATGAAGAATCGCTAGATCGTGAACTAATGAGCGGATATAAAAATCGTAACCCTATTAATTAAGGTCTTATTTGGTATTGAGAAATTGTAATTTTTAAGTTGCAGTTACTGTAAAAAAAAATGTGAAATAAAAATCAATAGTTGACAAATGTGTAGTAAACATAATTTTTTAAAATAATAATTTTGACAAAAATAGTTAAGATATATTTTTAATCATAAAAATGATTGATCAAATCAACTTAACTTCTAAGTTATATCATTTAGTGTTTACCAAATTTAGTACTATAATTTTTAAGTTACTGTTACCTAATTTTAATACCAAACAAGACCGAAAATGTAGACAAAATCAAGATTTTTATGAGTATTAACTTAGTAATGTACGTTCTGATATGCTATCAACATGAACTCTTTTTTTTTTTTTTTTTTTTTTGAGAATACGACAAGTTCTCTCTCGGTTTCTTCTGGCATAACTCCTGACAAGGCACGAATTTTACAAGTCTCTCTCTTTTTGGGCTTTAATGGGCGCTATAGTCATCCAATGGCTCTTTCTTTTTATTATTTAATTTTAGAAGATATGCTTAACTGATTTGATAATTGGTTAATAAAATTCTAATTGGATTTAAATTATTATCTTAACTAATCTGTAATTGTGAATTATTGATTGAATACAACAATATATATTATACGCCACTACTGATGCTGTAATTTTTTATAAGAGCATCATAGAAATTAGAATAGAATGACCCCAAAAGTTAATTTTATTTTTTTTTCAGAAAAAAGCGTGCCAGAGATTTTTTTTTTTTTGGTTTAAGATAGAGCTGGAGATCATTACTAAAAAGAAAGAGAAGTGATAGTAATTTTTCATGATAAGTACCATTCAAGTGATAAAAGAATAATTTCGATTGTCCAAATTCATTGAGATTCCTTCCCCCCCTCTCAAGTTAGTTAATACACTGAAATTCTCTACTATTCTCATGCATGCCTGTCTTTTTCGATCCATGCCCATTCACTACTAGCGTATTTATAGTCTTCTCCCTTATTTTGAAACCATACAGCAGCTGCCTGACGCGGCCACTGATATTTTTTTACAGTTTCTTTTTGTATTTCGTTTTTGATCTTCATATCGTACCGTTCAATATATCAGAGAAGTGCATGACTCGTGACATTTCCCTTAGCCTTGTTATTGCTAACCTAAGGGATAAGCAAACTTGGGATCGCAATGACTATTTTCAAATCTTGTAAGGGTGAATTTGAACATACAAAAGAAAAACGTGAGCGTTCGCCAGAACTGTCTCAGAACATACCAAAAAAATATCGACACCACCAATACCATCACATACAAATAGATTACGGTATTGAATTGAAATCTAAATTGTTGTTCAAAGAAATCCAACATTTTCAAAGCATTGCTTCTTCAAGTCTGTGCTCAACTCTAAACCTTGTCAACATATCTGATAAAAGGAAATGATTATTCAATGTTCATCCATTCCTATGATGTTATAGAATTAGAATCAACATCTGCAGATAAAATTATCAACAAAATCGGAGAAACGTAACCGGACAACTTATAAATAAAATACCCGCAATCCAAACTAAAATTGCTAAACAAATAACAAGCTCCAATACCTGCCTGCATGACTTAATGGACCAGCACACAAATTATGAAAGAACCAACAACTAGATTAAGGCGACCAAAAAAATTGACAAATTGCAATCTTACAAATTGAAATGTGAAAGAAATAAAAAAAAAAGGAAAAATAATGTGATACATGTTCTGCGATTTTCTATAGTGAACTTGATTATCACCTCTCAGCAAAAAAGTTGTGCAGGAACTTCAGTATGATGAGGCAGGCAGTGTGGTCCCTTGCAATAACTGTTTACCACATTGTGCATACAATGGCCTCAGAATTCTTTCGGCTGATAAATCAAAGAGAAAAACGCAAGGCCAAGCTCAAAATTTCCCCTGACCAGGTCACAGATGTCTGCAAAGCCCCATTGAACGTTTGATCCTTCAAGTTGAAGGTTTCTTGATACGGTGCCAAATAAAGAAAAAGGATCTGATTCTTCAAGCTTTTTCTGGGAGCGCCTGTAGAGAACACATTGTACACTTTCAGGAATAATGACAAAGAAGATTTCAGGAACTGTTTTGGGGGGGGGGGGGGGGGCTCACTACAACCAAAAAAATATATCAAAATTTTTAGAGATCTTTCTGTTCATGACATTTGCTCGCTCCGGTTACAGATAGCAGAAGATAGATGTTACTCGTAAGCGGCAACAGAAACTTGCCTGGTTAAATTCAGAAAGGAGCCTCAAGGGACTCATCCCACACTTCTGCACTTCCATTGGAGGCATCTTCAACATCTTCTTCCATTGAGAGCCTAATGTATTCTCTATGCGCAAAGCGATCCCATTCTGTCAGTGTTGGGTTCTCTCGCTCCTGTAACATCAAGGCTGTCACCAACATTGACAAAGTAGTACAGAACTACCCACTAATTTGTCTAACTTTAGTAGTGAATAGTAAGTAAAAGTTTAAAGTATAATGCGTACCTGACGAATAAGAAATGGGTCACGAGTTTCAAAGGCCATAAATTTATTGAGGTTGAAAAGTATATTGAAAACGCTTCCTGAAAGTTTACAACCTTTCAAGTCACGCAGCGTAATATAGCTCTGATTCTGTACAGAAAAAAATCCAAAGATAAAAAAAAAATAGAACTCTTTAATTAACAGTGCATTTGTAGCAAATAATCAAGGAAAATCTTTTTCTAGCTCCTAAGTCCTAATGGCCAACAAAATTCAGTATCCCCCATCTTCTTATTAAAAACAAAGAAAGCATTTAAACGGCAGATCACCACACACATAAAATGACTTCTACTATGTACCATGTCAGAATGTAAAATGAATTCATCTTAAGATCTAGACACTACATTCTAGTGCTACATGTTAGAATAAAATTAGGAAATTACTGACTAGAACCTAGCAGGCTAGAACAACTAATGGGCATGAAAAGCCAATTTTCTTCAACATATTTGCACCCTCAACTTAACATACAGGAAAGAAATATCAAATACCAAAAAACAAAAAGAGACCAGACAGAGAAAGATAAAATCAGGAAAGTTACAAACTCAGAAAGGACAAACCTCTGGTCCAATCATGTCAATTATCTGACACAATATATCCTCAAAGAGCACAGGCTCTTGGGCCATACATTCCATTCGATGCAACTGCTCTTCATAAAAGAATTGCATTTCATTCCGGGTGATAACTCCATTTCCATCCAAATCTATACACTTGAACCTAGCAAATACATAAAATGTCACGACTTAGTAACAGTTGATAGAGTGACATACCTTCACTCTAACCAAACATTGGAACATATATTTTATTATCGGATGTAGCACTGAAAGCATTCATGAGAAACAGAATTCAGAAGAGAACTTACAAACTGATTCAAGCTATTTTAATGTGCATTGAAAATCATATGACTACGGTTGAAATCACAATTTTTGGACTAATGTGTTGCACTATGACCATCCTCCAGTTTGTAGAATATGCTTAAAAACCCAAGTTTTCTTTCTTTCGTAATTTATTTCAACACAGTTTCTTAAATATCTATCGTTTGAATTTCTCTTCCTTATTTTCCCCCTTTTGACAGGAAATCAAGACTCTCAAGTCTCAACACAGGAAGAAACAAGCAAATCACCACGACTGCTCTTCATTTAGTGTCTATTTTACTTATGCTTCCTTAACAATTATTAGATCTTTATAAGAAAAGCCGAATTTTCCATGAGGTCTTGCAAGCAAGCAATCTAAGGAGTAAAACATATAAGAGAAATTTCTGGGTAAGGATAGTCATTAACCATCACCATGCAGTAACTTCATATGATAAAATTAACCAGGAATTGATTATTACATCCTTGAATCCGTCTATTAGTGAAACATACCAATATTCAAGACTAGGCTCAGATGACTTATCCTCCTCAGACAGTATGAAGTAGACAAAGTCTTCATACCCCATCTTCCCTTCAACCTTACTAGTGAACTTTCTAGGAACCTGGCATGACATGCAAAGAAGGATAAATAACAATTCTTAACTTCAGGAAGCACTATTATTCAATAAAATATGACTTTTCACACTGCAAACAGCAGGTAATCTAGCCTCAAAAACAAAAGTCATCAACCTCACAAACCTGAGAAAATATTCTATCAACAATCCTGTACGTAAGCGCATGGTTACCATATCTAATGAGGTTCTCCTTGTCAATCAAGAAATCATGGTCCGTATCTAGCTCCCAAAACTTGCAGTATATGACATAAAAATGCTCATACGAGAAGTACCTGTCAGTATGATCATATTGGAAGGCGATGAAAACATTGGAACCGTAAGTAATATATATTCAAAGGAAATCTAAGTCAGTTTCGGTCAGTAAATCTACCTTAAAACTTTGTTGATGTCCTCTTCTTCGTCCGCATGTTGCATTGCATCAATTAAGTTGCCACGTTTCAGCTCCCTGAGGGACAGATGACCATTCCCAGATCTATTTATGTAGTAAAATATTCGGTATATTACAGTTTCAGCTGCCCATTGCAATAAAATTTAGAGTTAGAAAGACTGCATGTGACAAGTTCCAAAATTAAAAAGATTAATGCCTACACTAGTTTGTAATGGATTATAGAAGCTAGCTGTTATATACATCACTTTTCTCTAAAGAAATTGTAAGCAACATTTAACACAGCAAGAAAAGTACTTAAGTGTAAGGTTAATGAATAGGCATCTGCCAAACCAGTACATTAATTGCCATGGCAATAAACTTGAGGATTCCTTATCAAGTGGCAGTACTATTCTGGTAAATTAAAAAGACAAAACTAATCAAAGAAATTATCAAAATCGAGAAAATAATCTACAGCCGATAGGTTCAGTACAGACCATATCTTTCCTGAAACTCGGGCGTGCTCTGTAAGAACTCCAACCCTGGATGAGTGGCCAACAGTTCTCTAAGTACAGGTTTAAAATCCTCCTGTTATCAAGTTTGTGAACATTCTCAGACATGGAGTTGATACGAATATTAAACAAATTAAAAACAGACCCAAAAAGATGTTGACAGTGGTTTAATTACCAATGCCAGACTCCATACTACCATATCTTAAAATAAATTACTAAGCACTTGCATTATAAATTTTTAATTCAAAGAAAATGAAAACCATTTATAACAGAGTAACACAAAGATGAAAAGAATTAAAAAAAAAAAAAAGGCACCTGAGTGAGGTACTTGAGATCTGGCTGATTTAGGATCGAGAAGATCTGGGTTGCCGTATCCATTGTCAACATGCTTCCATTGACCCAATAATCAACAAAAGCATCCCTGCAGAAACATTAGAGAAATCTTGAAGAAAACCAACAACACAAATGGCTTGAAGAGGCAACTCCACTCAACTGCAAATACAAGATATAGACTACAATGAACTTGCAGCAAAATCTACTAACTGCCTTCCATCAATAGCAATCTTTTTTAGAACAGCTAGTGCCTCAATACAACTAAAGACAGTGTACTTTGAAATGGAACCAACAGTCTCAATTTGCACAGAAGCCAAATGAGTCGGAACAATAAAATGAGTTATGAGCAGCAACCCCAGTTGATTACTACGACGTTATCGAGCAAAGGGCTAATCCCATCATCATTGAGTTGACTACTTGACTGCAAAGAAAGGGTAAGACTGGAACTGCTGATGCCAAACAAAAAAGTTCATTTCTATTTCATAAGTTTGCGATAACTATATAATTACCTCCTAATCTGTTTATTCAAGTTTCTTCAACTTCAATTCCAAGTTACTCATCAAATTCACTAATTTAGAAGAATTTAATCTTATTTGTAGCCAAAAACAAGATTTTCATTTTTGTATTTACAACCATGGAGACTGAAGAGGAGAGACACGTCAATCGCCTGTCAAACAAAGAATGAACGTAACTTCCAATAACAAAGTGAAAACCTTTAGGCTTATCGATTTCCAGTACGACAGCAGAAATACAATAATGAGTTAAACTATCGGCAAAACTGAGATAAATAAAATAGGAACTTCTTGCAACACATAATAGACACTAATTTCCTCAGGTACGAAAAAAATGCATACCTTGTCACAAGACCCGTGTTATTAACGTCAATCTTTCTGAAAAGAGCCGTAGAGAAGAAAGACGGTAACTTGCAGATTTCCTTAGTAACTAATTTGAATTCTGACATGCCAAAAGAAAATGAAAAGATTTAAGTCCTATCTTCAATGTCATTCATACAATATTTTATAAATATCTCACCTTGTATTTGCAGTCCATCCGAGTGACCATAAAAAAACTGATTAATTCGAAATAAACATTGTTCTTTTAGCTCATTTGGAAGAGGACGTCCATTCTGAAAGTAAAACTGCAAACATTACATCTATATTAGAACTTCTTACAAAATTTCCCTAAAAACAGAACTTCAGCAGAGTAAGCACAAAAAATGACTGCAATCCAGACAAAAAAGCAGAAACGTTCACCCAGATGTCTCTCTGATTTTTTCCTTTTTCCTCCCCCCTCCCAACGACAAAGAAACCAGATAATTAAGCCCAAAAACAAGTAGTTTTTCAAACCTGAGGTATCAATTCTTTTGCTGGCTCACTAACTACTTTCAGCGGAGAACCTAAATTTGAAGGGCCAGCCCTCTGTTTCATCACACGAGGTGAGCCAGATGTGCTCCTTGGTGAGAGTGGAGGTGCACTGCCAGCCGGAAACAAAGACGGTAATGAATTCGTGGCAGCATTTGAACTAGAAGAGTTTGCAGACACATTCAAGGGACCAGCCTTTGCGTCATTAAGCAATGATGTCACCTAGCCAATGAAGAAGCAAAATAAACAAAATAACAGTTGTTAAGATATTATCTCATTGATGCTCATAATTCAGAGAACATGCAGCATTCCAGATATCAGCTTCTGAAGATAAATAAGTTAGTAACAACAAAACAAATCTCCGGGTGCTATATTGAACATGGGCCAGCCGGCTGACTAGCTGTTCAAATTTAATAACTGAATGTCACATATTTTATCTGAATTTTAAACAAACAAAAGTAAGTCAAGTTAACAGATACAGTAAGAATTGTCAATTGTAACAGAAAACAGTGACTAGATTTCAATTGAAAACATCAACAGAGTCAAGGATTGCAATCACATTTTCTCAATAAATCCTTTTAATATCCATTCCAGTCAACACAATGAAACTAAGGCTTGGGACAATGGCATTAAGTACTTCATTCTCCACCTTGAATGTTTTAATTTCTAGCAATTACTCACTCTCATCTCTTACAGTAATTCTAATAATAGTTACACAATAAACCAATAAAACAGCTCTTAGCTAGGAACTCTTATTCCCAAAGCATACTGAAAAACCCCACTTCCAAAATTAAGGTGACTAGTAGACAAACATCAGATTGACCGCCATAAACAACACTAAGCAACATCCCACCATTTCTCCATCACATCAAGCAGAGATCACCACAAGTAATTTGATATTTCATCTTAAAATCAGAATCCAAATGGCCCTTTCCCAGAGGAATGCAACCACTTCTCCGATAAGTTTTAGGCTAAAATAACTTCTAAAAATCCAGATCTTGCCTCAATAGAGTTCCATTTGTCTCCTCATTCCATGAATTCCAAGTTGCATTTCATTATTTTCCATAAGATATGCCATCAACTTCAATATACACAATTCAAATGACATTTTTTTTAAAATTCAGCAACTATCTCTGTGCTAATCCACCAGCCTTAATAAATTAAACCCTTTCCAATATCCGGAGTTTTCCAGTTTACACTATTAAGTTGCTTCATAAGAGATTCACATCATATCTCACTGAAAGTAAACTATTATTGAAAGCCATCATTGTCACAATCATTCCCCCAACAGACAGCAAATTAGCAACCAACCGAAATTGATTGCTACCCCAAACAGTAAACCTAGTATCTGACTCAATAAATTACCCAAATTTGTTATTAAATCATCACCAAAATGAAACCAAACAAGCAACCAACTCCATCAGTTAAATCCAAATATGTTATTCAACTAGACCATAACGCCCACAAAACTCAAACAAAACTAAGCAGTAACAGTACTACCGAACAAATTCAAAATATGCCAATAAAATTTGCGCATAGAAAATAATTATATCTATCTTATCGTGAAAACAGTACCAGTTTATTAGCTTCAGGAAGCGAAAGCCACTGATCAAAGAGCTTCTGCCCAAAGTCCGGGTTCGATTTGAACGCCAAGGGAGATAACTCCTGTAATTGCAATAACTCCGCATCCAAACACGCCACATCTCCGGCAACACTTTCCATGTTCGTCATCAATAGACCCAATCGATACACATATAATTATACGGCGCCGTTTAATTCTTTACGAAAAATGCAAAACTTAAAAGCAACAGATTACAAGTCGAAGCTCAAAAGTAAACTTCATCAATGTTTATAAATCGATTGTGATAAATAGAAAAAAGAATCTACATATATAGCAATTAGAAATGCAAAGATTTGAAAGTCGCGAAGTGAAAGAAACCCTAGATCTTTTAAGAAAATAAAGAGATTGGTTTTCTATTTTTCGATTTTTTTTCTTCTTTCTTAGAAAGAGTTGGCTAGCGGTGAGGAGGTGATTGGAGAGAAGGAAAGTGAGGGAAAAATTGAAAGCGAGATCGGTGCGATTCAAGGGGAGACTTAATCTAACTAAGAAAGTTTTTAATTATTATATTATATGCAGAGATCTGTTTTTGCTTTTGTTTCCGATTTTTGGTTTTGTAAAATGTATCTGAAAACCGAAAATGGTTAAAACTTTAAAATGAAGAGGACACGTGTCCATGTGCCTGTAAAATTATGCGGTCTTTGGTCACGTGACAAAAAACGTGTGACGCGTACCCCCTTTTTCTCGTTTTAGAAACTTTTTTCTAGATCGTTAAAGCAAAAGTCAATTACTTGAAGTCGAAAGCTTTGTGGACTTCATTAAAACTCTTAAAGCGCCAATTTTTCATGGATATTTTCATCAAGATCCCTTCACATTATTTCTTTTTACAAATTTTTCATGGTGTGGTGATGATTACTGTATTGGTGAGGCTCTATGTTTTGGGCCACGATTAGCACAGAATGCATGGAAACTTTCGTTAATGGTTGAATCTAATTCTTTACAATGTGATAATAGCTGGTATTAGTTAAAAGCTTATGCTGATCATTTTAGATAAATTTAAGATTACGCAGTTGCGTGAATATGATTATCAAGATTTTAGGATTTGACATATATTACGGATTGTAAAATGTAAATTGTTGTAACTGAACAATAAACAGAGCAGCTTATGATTAACCAAGTGAAATCAACTTAGACAAGTTTGTGATTTCTTCAGTAATTTGTCAATTTAGCATGTCGTGAAATAGAGGAAACAAAAGCAAAAATAATGCCTAGCTAATTGATTTCAGATGCCCCTATGCCTACTCGTTTTCAAGTAGTTCTTTTTTGTTGGCTACTTTGAGTTTGAACCACGAGAGACAAAAGACTAAGAAAATAAAATTGTAATTTACCCATCTTCTTATCTCTTTTTTTTTTTTAAAAAAAAATAAATGTCAATTGATTTCAAAGCTTCAAGCACTTAAATCTTAATTAATGTCCCTTACAAGAAGTATTATAGTCTTAAGATACTCAACAATTCTCGTCACATTTTGGTATTAGATTGAAACATGTGATTTGTTTGAATGTTTTTGTAGTCCGTAATATATATAGCTTCTCAAGCGTGAACACTAAAATACGGATTTCGTGCATATGCAGTTAAAAGATAAAAATATGCTAACTCTCAAACACTAACAGACAAAATATACTGTGTTGAAATTTATGTTTTTCATTTTTTTAGCTGCGGATGTCCACATAATCTACATAAGTTCTGTATATACATAACTTCTTGATGATGATGATAAATATATTCTAAGACTATTAATATAAGTACGCATGCTATCCTTTTTCTTAAGCACTGTTTGTATATAAATATATTACATATCTCATGTAGAAGTTTTAATTCATGATAAAAAACTTATTTAGTCTCTATATTTCGAGGTTAATATCCGTTTAGTCTCCTTTTTTTTTTAAAAAAAAAACCTCAAATTATTGACACCTTTGTTGTTAGTTTTTTTGTTTATTTTGACTTACTTTTATAATATTACCTTCTTACAATATTATTTTTTTACATTAATAAAAAGAAAAAAAATTAAATTACCAATTTAATTTCAAAAAATAAAATAAAAACAAAACCCACATATGTTAATTTTGGTGGAACACTCTTCTTAGGAGTTAATATATTAATTTTGTTTATTAATGTTTAAAAAATTGGTGATTTAAATTTTTTACCATATTATTTTCATGGACATACATGAGCTTTTACAAAAATTAATATCTATTCTTTTTGTTTTTATTTTATTTTGGGGGTTAATTGGTAATTTAATTTTTTTCCTTTTATTAATATTAAAAAATAAAAATATTATTTTAAGAGGGTAATATTGTAAAAATAAATTAATAGAAACAAAAGTAACAACAAGGATGTCAATAATTTAATGGTAAGAATGTTTTAAGACATTTTAAAAAATAAACTAAACTAACACTAATGTTAAAATATAAGGACTAAACTAGTTTTTGTGCTTTTAATTCACATAGCTTTGAATTAGGCTGCATGTTTTATTGGGGAATAAAAATTAACGAGCCAATTAATTAATTCCATACCATTTATAGAATTGGTAGAGCAGATGGAGCAATGTAAGTGTCATTTTTGTGGACGAATTGATTGATGCTCTCTGCTGACCAAGAACTAATTTTTTACTGAAACTGCTATAGCTGTTGCTTCAGAATGTGTACGTAGAGCAACGCTATTTATTTCAAATTTTGTATTAAAAAAATATCTTTAAATGATATGCGTTCATCAAGTGGTTGGTGAGATAATATAATTAATAATTCACTTAGATCTTATAAAAAATTATCAGCCACTTAATTAATCATATATCATTTAGGATGAAATTTTAGATAAAAAATTTAATACGCCTATACTTACTCATAACTGTAAATGTTTAATTAAGTGAAGTATCACTATGTATTATAAGTTTCTGTATATGATTCTGCCTACAACGTCTAGTTAATTTAAGCTTTTTCGGATGTGATTTAAAATTATGCAGGACTAAATTTAAGATACTACGAAGAATAATTATATATATATAAGTCATTCTCGATGTTTGCAGAAAATTTGCTGCGCACTTTTGACTGTTTAGTTAAACGTTTTAGTAGACTATAAAATATATATGTATACGGATCGGAGTTTGAAAGAGGTTTGAATTAAGTTTAGCTAGACATAAAGAGAGATTGAGATCGAGATTAGGAGGAGCTTTTAATTTGTGAATTGTCGAATAAAAGCTACATTCAGAAAGAGTTTTAATTGGCAAAATTTATATTTGATCGGCAAACTCTTATATTTTACTAAATCATGAGGCACATAAATAGGATTTAATCCAACAATCCACTTACTTTTCATCAATCATGCCACAAGGATTCTTAATTATTTGCAGTATCATAGAACGACTTAAATACTGATTAACACTTTCACTAGTAACACTAGAACAATAATTTCACACGTTTAAAAATTCATCATGAGTGATGAGTAACAATTATGACCCAAATATTGCTTGTAGAATACAATACCTTCGCAATGGCTACATCGCAAATCTTTCTCTTATTCTTTTTGCTATGCATGTCTTCACTTCATGGCACCGCAACAAGCATAGAAAATTGCCCCATACAATATTGCAGCCTGGGCGGCGACGGCAACGGCGGCGGCGGCAGCAGTGTACCAGTTAAATTCCCTTTTCAAATAATAAACAACTTAGAGAGCTTAAACCCTCGTTGTAGGTACCCACGTTTTGAACTCTTATGCTCTCGCAACAAAACAATTCTCATGCTGCCGCGGTCAGGACTCTTCGCTGTCCGCAACATCGACTACAACTTGCAAACTCTGGACATCAACGACCCACTGAACTGTCTCCCGAAGCGATTCCTCGACAATTTCAGCCTTGAGGATTCTCCTTTTGAGCAAAAAATTTACGGCAACTTCACGTTTCTCAATTGTTCATCATCATCATCATCATCGAATCATGTGCCCGAGCATCACAGGACAGTGGCTTGTCTCAGTACTGAAAATTACACGGTCTTGGCTGTGCCTAGCAGGTTTTACAATGAAACAAAGTTGCCAATGTTGCCAGTGCCAAGTTCGTGTGAAGTGATCAGAGCAGATGTGATGGTCCCGGTTTCTGGGGGATATTGGAATGGTCTTGAAGATGATATTCGATTAAGTTGGAGTGATCCCCATTGTGCACCCTGTGAATATCGTGGTGAAGTTTGTAAGTTCACGAATGATGACACCAGTCTTGTTGTTGGATGCTCCAACTCGGGTAAGAGACATTCCCTCTTCAAACCCTAACCCTAACAGTGAGATTCTCATCTTTTGTCCTTAGGAAGCTGATTGAGTGGTTTTTGATAATATAAATTTGGAATAATCCACAACTATTGAGCTATTTTCTTAGTACGAGTTAAGCAGATCAGCAGAATTTATATTACACTATCTTACTACTATAATATTAGGAAATTGATGGAACGATAATATGTGATTTAATATGAGACTGAATAGATTGCACATAACAGGAGTGACTAAAAATAGTTAGTAGAGAGTAATGATATTAACTTTTAAGTATGATTTAGGTCCATGATTTTTATAATTTTCAAATAATTTTGTTTGATTGATCATTCAAGTTCAAGTCTTGGTATTAGAAGAATTTATTTAGTCTTTGTTGAATGTGCTAGAGAAAAGTCAAGAATAGTCAAGACATGCCTTATAAAAAAAAAGTAAAATCTATTAGTACTTGTTTAACATATATACTTTACTCATCTATTTGGAATTCACATTTTGAATGTTTAATACTAATAGGTAAGGAAAGTGTTAAATATGATGCCATTATCATTGGGATCGGATTTGGAACACCGGGAGCACTGTTCATCATTGCACTTGGATGTTACCTCTGCAGCAAGGTTTGGACTCACGATCCTCAGCGCCACCGGAGGCGGCAACCGACCACCGAATTATCAACCTCAACCGTGGTCGCCAGTCTCGACAAACCCACCATAGAGTCTTACCCGAAAACTATAGTTGGTGTAAGCGGGCGGCAACCTAAGCCAAATGACAATACTTGCCCAATATGCTTATCTAGATATAAGCCTAAGCAGACATTAAGGACAATCCCCAAGTGCAATCATTACTTTCATGCATATTGCATAGACAAATGGCTTAGAATGAATGCATCATGCCCCGTGTGTCGCAAACGCCTAAGGTTTAAGTCTCCCTTTGTGTGATCACTTCATCATCCACATCACCTATATCAGCATCTACACGTTCTTCTTCTTCAGTATTACATACCTAGGTTTCTTTTTTGTGTAAAGTTAATATTATATTTCTTCTTGTGAAATTGATTGCATTCAATGTTGTTCAATAGTACGGGGAAAAAAATGTTAAAATGAGCGAGGGACGTGTTGATTAATTTCTGGATTCAATATTATATGATGCTGTATTAAATGTTGAAAATAACTCATTTCGACACATTGATTTTTGTAGGGTCAGTAATGAACATAAGCAAATTGCACTCAAAAGTTTTAGGGACAATATCCCCGGGGGCGGATTCAACATTATAAGCAAAAATCAATTAAAAATAATATTCAAATCAATAAACTTGTGAATGTACAAAAAGAATTTTATGCTTAAATCTTTAAAAATTGAATAGTTGATGACGTAAAGTCATGGGAAGAGTTTTAAGCTGGATATTTTAACGGGGAGCTGAAAAAGAGGATTAGATGTTTGACAAGGGAGATATATTATGGGTGAGAAGGTGAAAAAAAATATTTTTGTAATTAGTTTAGATAGCATCACATTGAGACACAAAATTGACCCATTAAAAATAGTAGTTCATAAAAGAGTAAAAGCTCGTTGAATCTCTATATTTTTAAAACTATCTCCAAACATCAAGAGGATTAGTTGTTTGACAAGGGAGATATACTATGGGTGAGAAGGTGAAAAAAATTATGTTTGTAATTAGTTTAGATAGCATCACATTGAGACACACAGCTGTCATTATTTTTTGTTCCTTTTGAGTTATTTTTATAATATTATTCTCTTATAATATTACTTTTTTTTGGGCTTTAATAAAAAGAAAAAAATTAATTACCAATTTAATCCCAAAAAATAAAATAGAAACAAAAACAATAGAAATAATTTTTGTGGAACACTCTGCTGAGAACCTAATATGTTAATTTTTTTATTAATCTCCAAAAAAATTGATTATTTATTTTTTTATAATATTAATTTTTTTGGACATCGTGAGCTTCCCCAAAAATTAATACATTTTCTTTTTGTTTTTATTTTATTTTTGGGGTTAATTTGGTAATTTAATTTTTTTAATGTCCCAAAAAAGAAACAATATTATAAGACAGTGAGATTGTCAAAGCAACCCAAATGGAACAAGGCAAGGGTATCAGTAGTTTAAGGGCAGTAATGTTTTAAGTTATTTTAAAAAATATAAGGAATAAAAGGATACTAACCTCCAAATAGAGGGACCAATCGAGCTTTTACCCCTCATAAAATTATCCCCATTAAACTATAATTTTCCCTTAAATTTATAAAAAATTAAGACTTCATTTAAGAAAATTTAAGTGAAAATTACTTTCTAGTGGGTCGATTTCCTACTTTAAGTCAACAGTAGATCCACCTTGAATATCACATATTGGCTGAGAATGAATTTTAAGTATATAATTAAGACATGCACAATTCAAGGAATTTGACTTTCAACAATGCTTAGAAAAGTTTATTATCTCGTGACATGCTTATAAAATTGTTAAGAATAATGTGGTTATGTTGATCTATCTTTAATGGTTTGTTTACTTATGGGATTGAGGAATTGGAATCCAAAATAAAAATGATTGGTGGTGTTTACTTGTTAAGATAGAATGAGTAATGAGAATGAAATATATGATCATGAGGTCCACATATTTTTGGGATTAAGGAGTGGGAACTTGATCTCCATAAGGTGAATGGGAATCAAGTTTATATTCTTGAACTCACCATTTTACCCCACTCAAATTTCATGATTCCATATTTTATCTCAATTAAAATATTATTATATTATTGTTAATAATAATAATGAAAATTACAATAAATAAATCATTGTGTTTGGTGAAAATTCTAGCTTTCCATCCATCCGAACCCGTTGGAAAATGGGCATGGATTCTAGCTGGTGTACTCTGCTTTGTCACATTGTTGTTATTTTCTCTATCTCAATTTGATGTGAATAGTACTAGCTAGACTCATTATTATTTCAGAAAATTCTATTGTCCATTCGTCCTGCCAAGAAATGATGTGCATTTGCTCATTATCATATTTATCAACCGAAAGAATTTGATAAAAATCAGATAAAAAAAATATTATATGAGTTGATTAAAGAGTATTGATATTCAAACAAAAAAATTGAATAAAATTCTAATAAAAATAATTATTAACGGGACTCATTTTAGTTATTTTCTAACTAATGCAGTAAAACAGACCTATTTTGAAATCATTGTTGTCAGCGTCCTATCTCTTTATCATTTTTCAATTTGTAATCTCAATTTCATGCAATAATCTCCATTTCATGTACTGCATGGTATTGTTGACAATCAGAAGCAAATATGTAAAATGACACCTCACACGGTCCTACTTCATTTATTGCTTCGGTGAAAGACCATAAATGCCCTTAAAACTAAACAAATGACTTTCAATTAGAGAACATACATTTTAATTATTTTAAGAATTCAGTCAATTGAAATTCGAGCTAAAGATCATTTGTCATCTCAAATGAGGTTCGTTATTTTTTTTTAAAAAAGAAAGCAAGCCTTTCATAAATCACAACATCTTAAGTACAACTTGAATCTCAGCCGGAATATTTTTCCGCCACATACATGAAGAATTTTTCTCCAAAACTTCTTAGCTAGGGAGTGGGCATAAGTATTACATTGTCTTGGAATGTGATTGACAACAACTTTTTGAAATTCCTTCAACTGATTTCGGATCTCCAAGATTGTCCAAAAAATTTCTGTTCTGCTGCCCTTAGTTTTGTTTACTAGCTGGACCACCTCTAAGCAATTTGACTCAATGATCAAGGAGATTAATTCTTATTTTCTTGCCAACTGAAGCCCTCATTGCACAGCCTCTGCTTCGGCCAAGCCAACTAAACCCTTTAGATGGTTCTGATTAACACCAGCTGCAACTATCTTACCATTAGAGTCTCTAATCAGTTCTCCCACGCCTGCACTCTGGTTCTTAGAGTTAATGGCAGCATCCACATTAATTTTGAAAACATTCTCAGGGGGAGGGAGCCACTCCTGCTGTTTCTCTCCTCTGGGGTGGGCAATGTGAGCTGGCTCGGTCTTCCTAACTCTTTGAAAAACTGCCAAAATAAATTCCGCCTTAGCAGCTAAGATAATTGGATCAATCTCTCTGCCTTCGAAGATAAATTTGTTCCTAGAAAACCATGCAGACCAACACAAGGTTACCATTAATTCCAAATCTGCTTTCCTCAACTCCTTAGCCATTCTTTAAAGAATGCTGAAGATGTCCTGGGAATAAGCTTCAAGGCTTGGGACTGTATAGGGGAAATGGAGCCAAATCTTTCTCGTTGCCTTGCACTCCAGTAGAGCGTGGTTAATAGACTCTATGTTCCTTCTACATCTTTGACAAGTTGGCTCATGTACTACTTTCCTTTTCCACAGGTTTTTAGCTAATGGAAGCAGGTTATTTGAGGCCCTCCACATAAAAATTTTAATTTTCTCAGGCAATTCCAATGACCAGAGTGTACTCCAGTATTGAGTGGTGTTCTCTGAACTACTAGAGGACTTTGGAAATTTCATTCTCAGGGCTAGTTGGTACCCACTCTTGACCAAATAGTTTCCCCTTTTGTCATAATGCCATAGAACTTCATCTTCCGATTGCTCTGCTGGAAGGGGAATCTTAGAATCTCTACTGTGTTTGCTTTTATAAAGTGCTGGTTTAGCTTGATTTCATCCCACTGGTTGTTAGCCTTAATTAAGTCTGCAACTACTAAGTTTATTGACAATGTTGGAGGGGAAATAGGCCTGAAAGTCTCTGGTCTTGGCAGCCAGTTGTCCGAGTATATTACTATCTTCTTGCCATTACCCACTCGCCATCTAAGGCCTTTCTTAATCACTTGTCTGCCCCAAAGGATGCTTTTCTAAATAAACGATGCATTGGCCCCTGCTTCTGCACATAAAAACCTGGAGTTCCTATAGTATCTTGCTTGAAGAACTCTTGAGACTAAGGAGTTTGGGTACTGCAATAACCTCCAAGCTTGCTTAGCTACCAAGGCTTGGTTGAAGCAAGTAAATTCTCTAAATCCCAGCCCACCTCTAGTCTTGGCCTGGCTGAGCTTCTCCCACTTTTGCCAATGAATTCAGTGCTTATCCCCCTTAGATCCCCACCAAAACTTTGCTATAGCTCGCTGAATATCATCACAAAGGCCTCTTGGAAGCTTAAAAATACTCATTGCATATGCTTGAATTGCTTGGGTTGCCGCTTTGATCAGAATTTCCTTTCCCCCACTAGAGAACATTTTATGCTGCCACCTGGCAATCTTGTTTAACACTTTAAGCTTGACATCATTAAAAAACCCCATCTTCTTCCTACCGATCATAGAGGGGAAACCTAGGTATTTTTCATGCTTTGATACCACATTTAGCTTGAAAATGCCCCTTATAGTAGCCCTTTGACTCTCTGGAATTTTGCCACTAAAGAATAAGGAGGATTTCTGAATATTAAATATCTGTCCTGAGGCTGCAGCGTAGCCGTAAAATATCTCTTTTAGATTCCTACATTCAGCCACTGATGCACAAGAGAAGACCAAGCTAACGTCCGCAAACAGCAAGTGAGTAATTGAGACTTCCCTTGCAAATTTGAGACCTCAGATTAGTTGATTTTTTTCTGCCAACACCAACATATTGGAGAGAGCCTCTGCACATAGAATAAAAAGGTATGGAGATAGCAGGCAGCCCTGTCTCAAACCTCTTTCCGGCTGAATCATTCCCTTTGGCACACCATTAATAATCACCGAGAGTGAGACGGTAGTGACACACCTCATTATCAAGGCCATCTGATTAATTGAAAACCCCAGCTTTATCATTGTTTGTTTAAAAAAAGATCACTCAACTCTGTCATATGCCTTGCTTATGTCCAATTTAAGAGCCACAAGACCGTTCTTTTTCCCTTTGCTATGCCTTATTTTATAGAGGCATTCATAACCAATAATAACATTGTCGGTAATGAGCCTATTGGGTATGAATGCACTCTGCATTGGGGAGATGATTTGGGAAAGAATCGGTTTCATTCTATTTGCAATAGCCTTAGCTACAACTCTATAGATGACATTACAAAGGTTGATAGGTCTGTAATTACTTACTTTTCTAGGTTTTGCAATTTTTGGGATCAAAGCAATAAAAGTGTGGTTGAGGGGAGATGGGTTACCTTGCTCATTAAGGATATGTAGAAACGTTGAGACCACTCCATTACAAACTGATTTCCAATGCTTCTGGAAGAAGACAATAGGTAGACCATCTGGACTGGGGCCTTTATGGGGCACATTTGGCAAGGGCCTCCTCTATTTCTTCAGGGGTGAACATCTTCTCCAGCTGGGCATTCATTTCCGGAGTTACTTTGGCAGGCATTCCTTGAAGGGCAGCTTGGATTTAGCTTGGAGTCGGGCTAAAAGTAGTAAAGAGCTCTGGGAAATAGTTACAAAATTCCTCCTCTATTTCATCCATTTCCTTTAGCCAAGTGCCTTGAGAGTTTTCAACCCCCCACACCTTGTTCTTTCTTTTGCGAGCAAAGGCTTTGGCGTGGAAATACTTCGTGTTTTTATCCCCTTCTCTTAACCAGTCGGCCCTCGAACGTTGCTTCTAGTAAATCTACTCATCAATCAGCATGGAGTTAATATGACTTTCAATCCTCCTAATCTCCTCTCCATCCGCCAGCTTTGAGTTTCCTTGTATAGCATTCTGCAGGCTCTGCATAAGCTTTTCTTACTTTCTTTGCCTACATTCAAATTTGTTTTTACTCCAATGCTTAAGTTGAGCTAATGATTCTTTGGCTGTTCTTTGAAATTGTTGCACAGGGGTTTCCCATACTCTAACCTCATACCGACCCCACTCTTCCTCAACTATACTCCTACACTTCATAAGAACTCCACATATCCGCATAATGATCTCGGGGGGAAGGATTTGCTCACATTTCTCGATTTTTTGCTCCTCTCTTTGAATTCTAAAATTATTAAGCAGTGATCTGAGACCCAGTTCATGAGGTTTGTGACTACAATATCTTGGAATTTATTCCCCCAATCCTTACTACATAAGAACCAGTCCAACCTCTCCTCAATGAAATGAGCACTGTATCTTCTATTTGACCACGTATAGGGATACCCCTTACAACCCATATCTTGTAAATTACAGCTTTGCACAGCTTCCCTAAACTCAACAACCATGTTTAAGTTTCTCTTATTGCTCTCATTTTTCTCATGCAAATGTATTACTTCATTGAAGTTCCCAAAACAGCACCAAAGATATGAAAAGAGACTGGCTAACCTTGTTTAAGTTTGTACAGCTTCCCTAAACTCAACAACCATGTTTAAGTTTCTCTTATTGCCCTCATTTTTCTCATGCAAATGCATTACTTCATTGAAGTTCCCAAAACAGCACCAAAGATATGAGAAGAGACTGGCTAACCTTTTCAGCAGGGTCCATGTGTTCTGCTTCTAGCTGAACTCTGGGTGACCGTAAATCCCTATGCATCTCCACACCAAGCCACTTTCACTGCTCACTATTGCATCTATATGGTGCAGGCTGTACGAGGTAATGCTTATGTTAACATCCGCACTCCAGAGCAAGGCTAGACCTTCACCCATGCCCATTCTATCTATTGCAAAACAATTCTCGAAATTAAACCTTTTAAAAATAGAGTCGACATGCTTAGCCAACATCTTGGTTTCACAACAAAAACGAATTTGAGGCCGGTGTAAGTGGAGAATTTTTTTGAGTGCTAGGCGCGTTCGAGGCTTCCCCAGACCTCAAACGTTCCAACTTAGGAGCTTCATAGTTGTCGGCGGGGCTGATATTCAGCACCCGCCAATACATCCACTTCTATTGCCACCAAAATTTCCATTGCATCTAGTATCTCTTCTGTTAGCTTCAGCTGTCGAGCTATTTTGTTGGAGCTAATATGGCTGCAGTTGCTTAAGGTGTTTACTGGGCTTATGTGGTTTCCCTCGTGTGGTTGTTTTGGTGGATTGAGCATTCTCTTCTTTTTGTGTTGTGGGTTGAGCCAATTGCCATCACTGTTATGCCTTTTTGCTCCTATTAACCCAAGATCCTTTGCTCCTTTTGCTTTGTTATTTCTTGCATGTAGTTTCCATTTTCTTACTTTGGGCTTCACGTTAATCTTGTTTGGCCTATTATCCATCTCCTCTACATCCGATCTGGCACTCTCTTCAGCCTCATTCTTTTTATTTTTTATGATTTTCAATTTTGCTTTATCTACAGGACTTTCGTTTTCCCTCCAAACCTTTTTTCCCGACTTTGTACATTCATATCGAGAGTGGCTATCATTACTGGCCACCCTATCCTGCACCTCGTCGATGTCGCAGCCCATACTCTGACTCTCCACTTGCTGATTTTTCATCTCTAAAGTAGTCAACATTAAATGTTTTTTGTCATTTTTCAACTTATCGCTTATATCCATTGGTTTTGCTCCATATTCTATTTCCTGACCCGATTTGTTCAAGTTTGACCCATGTCGACCAATCGGGTTGTTCTGGATCTTGTCTGACCTTGGGCTGGTTGTTGCTGACGCATTTGCTTTGGAATGAAATTGCTCTCGATTGACTTTCTCTTTACTTCGATTCTGTTTTACCCTATCGGCTTGTGTAACAGCTCTCATCCATCCACCATAAGGCAAGTCCTCCTTTTGTTGCCCTTTGTATCTCAGACATTCTCTGTACTGGTGGCCGATATGCACACAACAAAAGCAAAAATCCGGTAGCTTTTCATACAGAATTGGCATTGGGATTTTACCATCTGCTTGTTGTAGAAATACAATATTTTTTAGTGGCTGTGAAATGTCAATGGAGATTCTGACTCACGCAAACTGCCCAATACATTCCCCACTTCGTCTGTCTCTACTTCCTTGATTGTACCAATCTTTTCTCTCAGCTTTTGAATGGCCTCCTTATTCATACACATTATTGGTATGTTATGGATCTGTACCCAAAATGTGGTGTGAGTAAATGATTGATTTTTTATATCTCCAATTCCGGTTGGTTCAATTAAGACTATTAAAGCTCTGTCGAAATGCCACGGCCCTCCCACGAGCACCTTTTTCTTTTCTTCTTCGGAGGCAAACTTGAAGAGGAAGATGTTATCCCCCATGCTTTCTATTTTTACCTCTTTAACAGTTCTCTATGCCGTTTGCATTGCAGCTTTCAAGCTCTCCCTGTTTATGCTTCTTGAGAGTAGCACTTTACCCACTAAACAATTCGCAGCTACTTCATCTCCCTTTATCTTCATTCGCCCCATGAATGTTACTATGTTTGTCTCTTCTTCTTTTGAAACAACCGCCTAACACTTGCGCAATAATTCCTCAGTATCCATAGATGGTTGTGATTCTAGTAATAACTCTCTTCACCAACCCTCTATCCACCGTAACTAAATGTGTTGCATTAAGTTTGTCCACCCAAGTTGCAACAAGAATCTACTATGATATTGTAAAAAACACCCAACTAGTGAGTGATTAAGAAAGTCATGGAGGCTTCAGTCATCTTTCATTCTAATACTTTTTCAGAGAAAAAGTACTGTAGAAGAAAGAGCAGATGATGGGCAATGTTTCTTAAAAGCTAGAAAACATGTTAATGAGGTTTGTTATTAAATTAAAGTTATTCATCCACAATTATATATCAAATAATAATTTAATAAACAACAAAAATAGAGCAAAATAAAAATATCACAAATTTCATTTCATTCACTTAACACTTCTCTTTTTGTCTTGTTCTCAAATAATACGTAATTAACCTTACAACTTAATATATTTTTTGTATTTAAAAATTATGAAAGGTAAATAAGTAATCTAATTTTTTTTTAAAAAATCTTAAATGAATGAGTCCTCATATTTGATTCGTTTATATTCTGCTAAATAAATGAATCATGAATCCTGAACGAATAAATTAACAAATTAGTGAATTGATTAATTTGGAGCTCTAATAAATGAATAAAACCATCCATTTGTTAAACGTATCAAAATTTTCAAAGCAAAACCTATTAAAATTCAAATTGAATTAATGAATCTAACCTAAATTGCCATTAATTTATTACTATATTTATTCTTTAGCCAATCATAATGACTTGCATGCACATGTGGTTAGTAATTAATAAATAGAGAAAGAGCAATACTTCAAGAGCACAAAAGACCTTCTCTCTCAGCCCAAACCCAAATTGCTACATTAAACACACAAAATTTCAATCCTCCCTTAATCTAATATTTCCCCAGCATTTGTATGAGATTAAATACATGTCACTTAACTAATTCTATGGTCAAGATTTAATTTACTCTTAAAAGACAAAAACACTAACAAAGAACAAATTGTCGTTAACTCTTTGTTCCCCTCCTTTTCTCTATAATTTTTTTCTTTATTTTTTTTATTTCTTTTTATCGCTTTCTCCTATTCTAATTACCTATCTATACGAAAAACCATCGCACATTACTAATCTAAATTATTTAGGTCATCACCATTTTCTTCTCTTATGGCAGTACGACCTTGATTACCTCTTACATTAGGAGCTATTGGTTGTTGTCCTCTTTGTAGATTGGTTATGGCAGTGTCTTGCCTCTCCAATTTGTCACAGATCTCTCCAAACATCATATTCATGTGCTCAAATTGTTGTTGCATGGCTTTGAGCATGATTGATTGGTCTATAGCTTCTTGATCTCTTGACATATTTTTGATCTGAAAAGAATGTTAGCAAAAACACCTCACAACACTCCCTCACATGTTTCATTTAATTTGATGTCACTTAACTCTCTTGTTTAATACACAAATTGGCTTTTACCCTCTAATAATCTCACAAACTTTTTTTTTACCACACTTAATTCTCTCTTTCAGTTCTTTATTGACGTAAATAAAAAAATAGGAAAAACCCAGGTGGCACACCAAATATGACAAACCAACACACTAAACAAAGAAAAGGAATTAAGAGGACACAAAGAACGACAAAGGAAATTGATGAAAAGAAAGCAAGAAAGCAAAGGAACACAATTGATATTGTGTGTAAATAATGTCAAGGAAAATGAATAACTAAAATTCAATTTGACGAAAGTAAGAATACTTGATTCCTTTTGCAATCTTTTTTTTGTATTTTTTCTTTTTTTTAAATAATCAAAATAAATAAAACATTCAAACCTAATTAGAAACTATCTCTGATACCAAATGATACGAACCCCACAATGAAATTTTGAAACTCACACTTAATTTGTAGGTTCAACTTCCCAAGAAAGTTCTAAACAGATTTAAGAAAAACAAAAGATCTTGACCTAATGTTTAAGAAAACATGAACTAGAGGTATAGAGAAGGATATGGACGCCACACTTAAGATTTAGATGAGAAGGTGAGTGATAAGTCTATTTTGGAATGTCATAAGAATGTAAATTCTTGATAAGTTCACTAGTTGTCAAAAGAACCAAAGAAAGAACGATTTTTCAAATTCAAAATAACATTCATCTTTAATTCTCTTACATAGTAAGGTTGTTGAGTTTAAATCGGCTAATCGAAACCCAAAATCCTAAAAATACAAATGAAAATATTAGAACAGCCTTCCAAGTATAGGTTTGTCAAATAATACTTCAAAAGTCTTCACCAACCCACCATTAGTAATGTTAGTCATTGACAAACTTAATGCTAGCCTACCATAATTAATGCTATCATTGACAAACTTAATGTTAGCCTACCATCATTGATGGTAGACTTAACTTACATATTGACAAACTTGAAACAAAACAAACAAATGAATTTGAATAAACAAAGAGGTCATTGGAAATCCCAAGTCTGAACAAGCTATAATAAATTGGTCATAACGCCTTCTAGAGAACTCGAAATCCAGCTATGTCAATTGCATTGGAAAGTTAACTTAATTATCTTTCCAACGATATATAACTTGCACATTACTTCTAGCTTAATCAATACCAGTGTTATTTCGAATTTGATCTTTTTGCATTTAATCCAAATTGTGTATTTGGCTACCCAGTAGCTTGAATAATGCCCACAATCCCTTGTCTTCTCTCCAAACCCAATTCATGATGTCTTGCATCTTGAATTGCATTTTTAATCCATATTTTCTCAATTAATCTATTTAAAACAGCTTACATCTTTTTTGCTCTAGCTCTTATAATTGGGTCTTCATGAATGTGCAAATGATCAGTTGAAGTTTCAATAGTATTCCCTTGACTATTCTCAACAATTTCACTTGATATCATTGCTTTAATTGCTAAGGACTAACAATAAATTATTTGGGGGTGTGATTAATACTAGAAAGTGTACATTAATAAAGGTTAACATTATCATTTTTTTTGCTTACAGTGTTAATTAATGCTTTCATAACTTATAAATTATCTTAGTGCTCCACTAATATTATTTTATGTTAAATTAAATTGTAGTATGTTAATTTTATCTCCATTTTATATTGTAGATATGTTTTGAAAATAAAAAAGGAATCATAGCTAAAAGCGGGAGACAAAGAAAATGGATTGCATTAACATAAAAAATAACAAAATATATAAAATAGAAAAAAAAAAGAAGTCGAGCCACTTCGCCAAGGTAAGTCAAGTGGCAGGCGGTTGCCATTTGCTTATCTTTTGCATTATTAAAAATATTAAAATAATTAATTTAATAATAGAAAAAGGAGAAGGAAGAGGTAGTTCCTACCTATAAAAAAGGGGAAAGAGAGCAAGAGAGCAAGAGGAGGCACATTGATGGGGAAGAAAAAGGATAGAAAAAAGAGGCAATTTGAGGGGAGAATAAGGAGGCATATGAGGAGAATTCCAAGAAGGCGCAGAAAGGCTTAGTTTTCAAAATTTATTCTCTTTTCTTTAGTACTTAATTTTTTTTTGTAATTTATTTTAGAAGGTTGAATTTTAATTCAAAACTAAATTCAACTTTATTTTAAATTATTTTTATTTCAATTATGCTTAGCTAAATAATAATAGTTAGGGAAAGGTAAAACTCTTAGTAGAAAAATATGAATTAAACAAATTATATTTTTAATTATATAAATTAAAATATTTTCTATTTGATTTTATCCATATTTTATTTTTTGAAATTTTGAATTGTTGTAAACTAACAAGGGAATTTGGCACAATCGATTCTTAATATATTAGAAAATATGGTAAAATAGTATTTTGACTTATTATAGACAAATTAAATTTTGGCACACTAAGTACTTAGTGCCTGTTTGGTATGACATATTTAATGGCAATAAGTGCTTATTTAATCTCATAAGCTCTTATTATAAAATTTTATTGTTATTTGATTGTTTTTCTAATAGAGTTTTTGAAAATTAAACAAGCTATTTTGCATCTATTAGCAAAAACTCAAATTTTGGACTTTTGGTAGTAGTAGAGGTTGAAAAGTTTTTTTTAAATATTAAAATATCTAAAATATCCCCAATGTATTTGACAATCTTATTTTATTATCTTCATAATATAGTTTTTAAAATCTTTCTATTAAAGTAATTTCATAAATTATTAATAAAAACTCTTATTGACAACCAAACAACTAAATTATTTTTTAGTAAAAGCCCTATTTATAAAAACTCTACTAACAAAAGCTCTACTTAAATATACTCTACTTGAAAAGCTGTAACAAATGGAGCCTTAATGTATAATAAAATTAATGAGAAAATAATGATAATTTATATAATTAATCTTTTAGGCAATAAAAAAAATAAAAAGAAAAAAATTATTAAATTATATCTACCGCTAGGAGTGGATTCATAGCTCTAACTAATTTATTTCGTAGTTTCTCTTATTTAATAGTGTGAATTTAAATTTTATATATATATTTGGTTTTTAGATAAATTAATAAATTAAATCTTTTTTTTTTTGTAGACCGACCTCCGACTCATCGGATTATATTATAAAAAGACACTTTTATACTTGAGAGTCATCAACATTTTTTAAATCATGTCACTTGTTGTAACAGCCTTAACCACCAACAAGTCTCACTCTTGCTAAATCAGCTTGCCACCTCACTGGCGAATAAACGAATATAACTAACAGCTTCACACTTTTAATACTATTTAAATTTTCTTTTAATATTGAAAAAAAAATTATTTCTTTAGTATATGATTTCATCACCTGGGCTGATCTACAATTAAATAATTAAATTTAAGTGGGATCCATTTGCATCCTTAAAAAAAAAAAATCACTTTGCACACTTATATTTAAGTTAAAAAATTATTATTAAAACACTCACGTATAGACAATTTAATTTAATAAAATAATAGCATCATAAAACATCCTAAACAAGTGTAAGAAATTTGAAGTTCAAAACTCGCTTGCATAATGGAGAGAGAATTTAATCACCATTTGACTATAATAAACATAAGGTGTAATTTTTTAAAAACATCTACTAAGGTTTGAGGGTGTTGGAAATAGGTAGATGGCGAAGATTGTTTTGCAACTATTGAGCGGTCGCCTTTGTACGATCTTGTTTTCATCAATCCTTGTCTTTGCCCTACCTCTGTGGGTACTGGGTAACAAGTTAGTCACTGTGCTTTTCTTTCTTTCTTTCATTTTTTTAAAATTAAATGTGTTTGACTCTCATCATCAGTTTGGTTTCGGAGAAGATGAGATTTAATAATCATAAAGCAGCTTCCTTTTCTGACTGTTACTGTATGCTTACATGCTAATCATTTTCTAACTTTTCCTTCAGCTCTTCTAAAGCTGGGAAACATCTTTTTCTAAAATTGGAAAAAGGAAGGCATTCACATCTCCATCGCGGGCCTTAGCCTCTCCCTAGTAGATATTCCGATTAATTAATTAGGCACTAATGAACTATATTGCTACCATTTACGAATGAAATTCTCAAATTATTTGACTGTTTTCACTAGTATAGCTATGGTTCAATAATTTATGATCAATTAGTGTAATTCTTTAAGTTCTACATAGTGGCAAAAAAAACATTGGCTTATGTTTGTTTTTTATTTTTTTTTATTTTGTAATTTTCATCCCTTAACGTAACTTCTCATCAAGTAATCTAGTGCAATCATGCAAAGGTAATTGAACTATATAAATATATCTTGCGAGTTTTGTAGATACGAAAGGGATGCTCAATTGTTTTGGTTCAAGAAATTGATTTTACTGTTGTGAATTTTTTTCGTAGATTTTAAATCGTTCCATTCACGAATACAATTATTTTAGTGAAATAGTTGTATTATGTAATTGAAAGTGAAAGCACTTCCATGTTAATAATGTTAATGGAGAATCCATTTGCTAAAATTAGAGAAAGGGGCCACTTAAGTAAGACAAATTCTCTGTTTATATAAATGAATCCGTGTTAGACTTATAGTTGCTCTCATCAATTTAATATATTCATTCTAAATCTCTTTTTTCTTGTTTCCTTGCTCTTCTTCTTCTAATTTCATTTTTGCTCAATTTTAAGCTATAATCTACATAGTTTCTTCAAAAATATGTAAATCAGTTACTTTTAGATTTATAACATTTATGTCTTTTGATATGGTTTAGTTTCCGCTTCACCCACGTTAAATAAGGGAAACCCAAGTGATAAGGATATAAAATAGAAACTTAGGGCTTTATTAGAACAAACGACGGGTGACAATAGATTACTACCTAGTTAGAATATGATGCCACGCCCATAGATAAGACCCAAAATGTAAAGCCCAAAAAAGAAAAATAAAAACTTTGTTTTCTGATTTTTTTTTTCAAGTTTGTCTCTGCTTTTTGTTTGGTGGTTTCATTGATTCTTTCAGCCTTGTCGGTTTGAAAGTACATCGTTTGTTTGTTTGTTTTTTTTTGGCGTTTTGAATAGAGATGGCCAATTAGCAGGGCCGTCATCAAAGTAAAATAAGGTTCATGCATACTTGTACTCGTACTGTGTCGTACTCACTATATGTTTCGTGTTGTGCCATGCTCATACGTACCGTGTCGTGAGCAGTGTCGTGCCTAAGAAAAAAAGCTCAATAAATCTTTTTATTTTTTAAAAATTTTTAAGAGCACGCCTGCCAAGCTGTTGGTATATTATTTTTTCAAGTTTATATACTTTTTTTAGGTTTATACCTTTATTCTAATTTAATAGAATCAAAAATTTAAAACTCAAGTCCATATTCAATAATAATAAACTAATAATAATAAGAGAATGTAATATTAATTACTAAGTTTGACCTTATAGTATTAGAATTTTTATACTTAACAATAATAATAATAATAAATTTTTCTTAAGGATTAACTTAATTGTTAGCTTGAACTTACATAGAGTCATAGATAATAGTTCACAATAATATTAATGCATATTTATAAAATCACGATAATTATAATTTTATTCATTAAAATCATGATATCAATTATTTATTTAATAAATTATAAATATAAATCAATTATAATATTTTTTAAACTAAGAATTAAATGAATTTAAAAAATTCAATTTGAAGTTTTTTTTAAATCATAAAATTTAAATTTTACTTTTATTAAAAAATAAAACGTGCTTATTGTAGGTTTTTTCATCCTCCTGCGCTTAACTCATCTCTAATTGTATCGTGCTTTTAAGCCCCGCGTATCTAAAATTCTAAGCCCAACCCAGTCCGCGTGCATCACCGAAATGTGCTCATGTCGTGCCGTGTCGCATGCCGTCTGGCCCATTGACCATATCTAATGTTGAAGATCACTCACTGTGCCTTAATATAATATTGTTTTTTTATCAGCGTAAAACAAAAAAAAAAGAAAAAAATTCGACCATTTCTCAAATTGTGCATGTCATCCTTGCGCAGGGGCCATGCTAATTTTCTCTATCGTTCCAATTTTATCGAATCGAATGTCTCCAGAAACACGTGTGCCGGTAACCATCTTTGTGTAGATTTTTCTCTCATTGTGGGATAAGCTCGTCAACTTCAAAAAACAACAACGAAATGGGCTGCCTCGCGTCCTTCATGGGCCAGGCTAGTAATCTGACGGGCAGAATAAGAAATTAATACGGATGATTGAGTATCATGTGCAAGTTTTTTGTGGCATACCCATTCTTCATGCACAATCATAAAATTGACTCCTTGTGGGTTGATGTGATTGGTCAGCACAATTTTCACACTTTGCAAACTTCTAGTAAATTTTATTGTTCATTGGTTTTTTCCCTTTTTTAAATTCTAAACCTGCACTATGGCTAAATAATATGTAGATTCTTAAAATTTGAAATTTTCTTCAAAAAATTTTCTTAATATTTTTTAAATCACCATAAAATTCTCTAAAATCAATTGTGTTTAATAAAATTATTTAAAAATTATCTAACAAAATGTCACAAACCTATTTTTTTTCAAGAGTATTTTTATTAAATGATCAGGATTCTACTCTCTCTCTCTCTCTCTCTCTCTCTCTCTCTCTCTCTCTATATATATATATATATATATCTATATATATAGTGGGTTAGTTAGCTAGTGATGATATTCTGTGTACATCTAGAGCACTGTTATGGCCGCTGTATGTGAAAATTAACCTTTTTGTCTACATATGTGTAAATCTTTTCAACTTCTTAGCCATTTAATATTTACATATGTTTATGTATTTTCCATGTCAGCAATTTGACGGACTATCCATGCTACCTCGGAGGTCTCGCTAAACAGTTTTTAAGTTGTTTTATTTGAAATTTGTCCACCTTTTAATTTTTTTTAAAAATATAAAATATAAAATATTTTGACTATTTGTACTCCAATTTTCTTATTTTTGGCAAAAAAAAAAAATCCGATTGATTGTATTTCTTTTCAAATTTCTTTTGTCTTGAAACTAGAAAAGATATATCCAAATAGTTTTGATGGTTCACAAATAAAAAAAATACTCTAACTCCGAGTTTTGGTTACTCCATTCGGGTGAATCCTAGTGACCAAAAAATTATATTTTAATTCATTGCATGATTTTATCATTAATATTCTGGAATTAATTGTAAAGTATCTGCACTATGCATGCGAATATTATAAATAAGAAGAAGCTAAAAGAATATATATTGAACGATAATAAAAATAATCAAATCTAAATCCTGAAATCTAATTAAGTATTGGTCGGACTGTGGGATGTTAGCCAATGATCAAGTGAGACATGATGCCCACAATTATATGTACGGCGACACACGCCTAATCATACATAAATTGTATTAAGGGAATATTTATTGGAGATGTGGTAACTTTCATTACGGTTTTCAAATTAAGGGCTTAGGCCTTCATTAATTTTAAAACAAATTTTAATAAAGTAAAAAAATGTAAATTAAAAACAATTATTTAATACATAATATAATAATAATCTAATACACAAAATATTAGTAATACAACATAATAAATCACAAATACTAATTAAAAAATATATTAACCTGATATTTTGAGTTTTTTAATTTGATATATTTTTTATTTATAAATTAAAATAAGTACTTATTCAGGCCTAATCTATGTAGGCTTTATATTTTCCGATTCATATTCACTCCAATTCATATGGGCTAAACTTTAAACCCGCAACCTTGACCGGCCTGTGTTTTTTTATCAACCCTAATTTTCATGGACAGACCGAGTAGGTGAAGATAGCATTAACATTAGCAAATCAGCCAATTCTTGTTACCTTAAGATATGATATTTTATAAGTGTCAAATGTGCTCTTATATTCTTAATTATTAGGTAAGTTTATCTCAAGTTATATATGTTAATTTATTTGGTGTTGTACATGCGAGAATAAGATCTTCATGTATGCATAAACTGAGTTATATATGTTAATTTATTTGGTATTGTAAATTGAGAATAACATCTTCATGTATGCATAAACCGAGTTCCCATGCATCGAATAATTATTAGCTTTGAATAAATACAGGAAAAGCTATGATACATTTTCAAATTTGCTTTGGTGCTAATATCCAATTGATAAACTACAATGAAGTACCCCCAATCAAATTCCACATTAATTAAAGTACTCTAAAACAGCAGACGTTAACTTTGCTTTTTCAGTTTAACTCATCCTTTTCCATTTTCTTGGAAAACAAACAAAAGCCTTGGCTGCCCAGTAAATCTGCAATCAGACAGTACTACACATATACATGAAGATATTAATTCTCACATGTAGGATATTTTCTGACATGTAGAATACCAAATAAATTAGCACATATAACTTGAGATAAACTTATCTAATAATTAAGAATATAAGAATCAGAGAAATTAGCTCAAATTTCTCAAAAAAACTTGAACAAAAATTTGATGTACTATCCTGTTGAAAATTAATTGCAAATAAAAAAATTAAAATAATGTCACCAACTTGAGAATCTGATGTACAATCTTTATCATCTTTATTATTATATAATTTGCTTCCTTGATTTGTTTAGCAGATTGATTTAGTTGATATATATTTTGACAACTAGCATCCCTTGCATCCTTGTTGATTCGAGCTCGCAAACACACACATTACATCACTGTTACATAGCACTATATTACTACTACAGTTACAGTTGTAACAACATATGATGAATGGCTTAGATTACAGTTGTAACAACATAATATCTCAAAAGTATTCAAAAATTTCTCCAATTATATAAATGTTATTTGAACATAGAACAATACTGTAATTCTTACGGACCATTATTTTAAGATTCCAGACAAGATCATAAGAGGTGTATCACCTACGAAGCTAACTACGAAGTGAGGATATTGGAAAAGAATTAATGAAGTAATAATGACTGTATGACCACCAAGTACGTAAACCAAACCATGACGCGAGAGGATTTTGGAAAATAATGAAGTAATTAACAGTTTTCATAGATAGATGACGCACTAGGCGGTTAAGTCTTTGATTGTTCTACAAGAAAATGGAAAAGAAAAGTTGACAGCTGCTGTTAAATGGTATTTTATATGTGGAATTTTATTTGAGAGATTTTATTGTAGTTAGTTACAGACCAGATAACTGTTAAGGCAATCTTTGGTCAATTGGATAATAGCTATCGATCAGAAGATTATTTGGTGATGGTCAAGGAAGCAAGAAATCCTTGCTTGAAAAATGGGCATCTGATGTAAATGCCACATAATTGGATCGGACTCTAGAGGTACTCTGCTTTGTTACATTATTATTATTTTTTATTATATTCCTCTTTTTAGTTGTTCCCATTTTTCAAATTTTGTATATCTCAATTTGATAAGTATAAATACTAGACTCTTTATAATTATTCATTATATATAAGATTGTTTAATTGTGTGTTTTTGCCGTTTACCTGATTATCATATATTATTATTTCAGAAAATTCTATTGTTCATTCATCCTGCATGCCTATAAATGGTTTGGGGTGTGGATTTGCTCATTAATTATTATATTTATTACTTGCTTACCAGCCGAAAGAATTTGATAATAGGCTTGTCTTGGCAGGCAAGAAGTGGTTTGAAATTCAGTGAGTTCAAATGCAAGTTGCACGATGCAACGAATAATTTTGAAACCAAGAAAAGCTTCCATATATTTTCATATTTGCTTGGGAGCTATTGTCAATTGGTGGAAGATTGATACAACTGTTACCCTCTAAAAGTAACTACAATAAAGTCCCCCAAATCAAATTCCAAATTAAAATGCTCTAAAACAGCAACCGTTAATTTTTCTTTTTCAGCTTTAGCTCATCCTTTTCCATTTTCTTGCAAAACCAATTAAAGTGAAAACCGCCTAATAAATCAGTACTCCCACTACTATATATCTCATAACTATTTCAACAAAACCTCACATCGTAAGCTACAAGGAATTATGAAATTGATGCAGTGCGGATGTGCACATTTTTTAAAGTTCATAATTTATCTTCATTGATTTGGTTTAAAATATTTAAAAAAAAATTAAAATATATATCTTCATTATTGTCCAATACAATATTAATTAATTTTTTCAACTAATATAAAATATTTTTTTAAAAGAAATTATTAAGAGGCAAATATGGATGTAATTTTTGGTTACTCAGCCCTGCCAAAACTTTTTTCCATTTAATTTTTTTTATATTAGTTATAATAAATTAATTAAAATTATATAGAGAATATACTATTTTAAAGAAATTAAACACTATTTTTTTTTAATTTTGTCTTACCATACTGACACCCAGATTTCGCGCTGGGTCCAGGGATATTGCGTCAGGGGTTTGGTACCCCAGTCATTTGTCTTTTTGCAAATGACCATTTAGATCGTAAAGAAAGGTAATCAACGGCTGAGGTTTAACACTTAGAAAATGGGTAACCGGCTATAGCTACAGTATCAGTAAAAGGAAAACAAAAAGGAAATATAATCCTTTGCTCCAGAAGACTCTAGACTTCGTCAATGAGCCAAATGTAGACAGCCGTTTGCTCCAGAAACTCCCCCTCTTGTACCTCCACGGCGACGCTGTTACCGCCTCCGTCACCATCCTCTCCGACGCAAGACTCCGCTAGAATCCGAACGAATACGACCGCTTCAACAAAAAATCACAGCCGTTGAACCTCTTCTCCGAGTTGAAGTTCTTGTTGTTAATCGCCACCGCCACGTCATCAACGCACAGCGTGATTTCAGAACCGTTTGTGGAGGCGGCCGTCTTCGTCGGCATTTGGATTTCGTTTAGAGACTTAAGGGATGTAGTCACGAGTCGTAGCAATGAGCTGTCGTCGAGACTCGGTCGGATTCTCGCCGCCATTATGGGAACAAACGGAGACTCGGTCAGAAAAATTCCAGCTCGGCAGAAGGGACTTGTTTTTCAAAACAAACAAATTGTGCTTTTGGTATTTATTTTTGCTAATGAAGCTTTTTTTTTTTGGGAACAACATCTGATGTAATAGGAGTTCATAGGGCTAGGATTAGAAGTTAAAAATTTCAAAGTGGGTGACAAAGTTGTAGTTGTGCTTGTGAGTGCTAATTTATATATATATATTTTCTTATCCTTTTATCTTTAATTTATTCTGAATAAATTTCTAGTCTTCTTTCACTACTAGGAAGATTGAAATTAAGGTCATGGAGAAATTTGGATGACCGGTTATTGATGATAGGCAACAAAATATCATTTCTTCCAGTTAAGAGAACCCCCATTTTAGTTAATATGGTTGTGGTTGCAACTATGATAAATAGTAAAATGTCAAAAACACATTTCTCTTTTTTACACGGTTCAGGTTCTTGACCATGCTAGCAATTTTGCTTTCCCTATAAAAATTTCTTTTTGTTACTGCAATCTGGTGATAGAATGAATTGAATAAATTTTTGGTACTTTCTTTGTTTCGTGCTTGGGTTAGTCAATAAAAATAATTACGTGGCATTCCAAAGATTTTAGTGTTGTCAGATCAGATTCAAAAAGAAAAGGTGTAAACTGCACGCTGTTGCTTTTGTTGGATGAGGTTATAGGCATGTATAGAGATACCACCACTATAAATCTTTATTTCCAAGTTATATTTGGTTTTCGGTAAATGTAGTTGGATATATGAGAGCCTTCTGTCCTTATTCAAAGTTCATACATCTTTGGCATGTGAATGGTTCATTCTTTTCATCTACGTGAGCGGAGAGGTGATGCTGCTCCATCAGGGTTCAGTCTAATTTTGTATAAGCTGATTTCATCTGTTCATTTTGTTTCAGTTTTAAATTTCGTTATTGATGACAGAGTGGAGGCAGACTAGCTGAGTTTGCTGTGGCCAAGGAGAGCTTGACAGTTGCTAGGCCGCAAGAAGTTTTTAAGTTTTTGCAGCTGAAGTTGCTGGCATACCTTGTGCTGGTCTCTCTGCTCACCAGGCCCTCACTCAGCTCCTTGGTGTCAACCTAGATGGAAGTGGCCAGCAGAAAAACATTATGATCACTGCTGCCTCAGGGGGTGTGGGTCTTTGTGCCGTTCAGTTGGCAAAGCTTGGAAACACAAGCATGATCTGCTTCAAATGAGTGTGTGTGCGTGTTTTAAGAATCAATAGATGAAGTCTGCATGCTGCCTCAACCACCATTAACCGAGGACTTTCATTTACGCGTCTCGTATTTTGATTACAATATAGTGTAAGCCAAGAACGTAGCAGTTTTTCTGTAATTAGTTTGTTGTATTGATTACAGAAATGCACCCTTTCATGAGATGTAGTTGGGTGCCTTTGCATTTTTGACATGGAAGGCTACTTGTTGGCATTATTATATCACATATTATATATTTTACGCATCTTATTTCCCATGCTGTTCGTTTTTATAACCGTAAGATATATTCTTTTGTAGATGTTCTTGGATCAGCAGTTGGGTTTGCAGTCTTCACAGTTGTTTTACTCTTATGGGCATTGACATTTGCCATCGGAGGGGAGCATCTCTTTGGCTCTGCTTGGGATAAACTAGTAATGTATAATGTTACTGAGAGATTAGGCTTGACAGGTTGGAGCTAGTCATAATCTGTTTCCGGGCTCATGAATCTTAAAACTCATTTCAATTGTCCTGTAAATAGTCTGGTGTTGAAACTTGAAACAACATACATTATGTTGAAGGTAATATTGGAGCCATTTTTCTCAATTAGTAAAAGAACCTTTCCGGTTGAATCTAGTGGCATATTCATGCTTTTATCTGAAAAATAATGTATCATCGCATATTTTTTTTTATTAAAAAAATTATAAACATGAGAACTCCTTAACCTTTCTTTCGTATCTATTAACTTTGTTAAAAAAAAATTGTCTACCTTGAATTTTGAAATTTGAAATGGTTGCTTTATTCTCATCTGATACGCTGCAAAAATGCCTTGATAATGGGCAATGTTATGTGACCAAGCCAGTGACTCGCAACATATTATTTGGAAAAATATGTTCTCTTTTATTCATTCAATTTGAAAACAAATAATTTGTGCAATAATTAATTGTGCACAGTTTTTAGTATTAACAATTGTTTATTTACCAACCGATAATACTTTTATTTTGTGCTTACTTGATAATTTATATTTGTTTTTATGTAATATATTATGATTTATTTATTATGTCTTAACTATATATTAATTACGTGTATTTTTTTGTCTATAATATAAAATATTAATTTCACATTTTTTAAATCTCCAAACAGATAAACGGATGTTAATGTTTTACTCAACATGTTTGAAAACCTTAACATTAATCAAGATCGACTTATAATTGTGCTTCTGTAAAAAAGATTGACCTTTTCTGTTGATAAGAACTGATTTTATGATTACATGAGCTTACAATAGATATGATTGCCTGGGATAGCTGACAGTTTTGACTCAATCTCAATTGTTCATGATTTAATGGTCACGATTGTCCTATTTGACAATGGTTGGTGAAGCAAGTTGTAGTATTCGAATATTTGTATTCCGGTCAACCCATTCCACACATTAATCCCGCAAATCTCAACTATTCTTTGACCATATCAGACGCTTCAAATTATGCCACGGGTACTGTTGACTTAAAAAAATATCAATTGTTCGCTCTCCGTCTAATGGCTGTGAGTAAAACATGCATGAAGGTTATGATGGACTGCAAATTACTACATTATAAAATTATTTTTCTATCAATAGAGCCTCAATTTTTTTTTGGGCATCTCTCTTCTTCTCAATTTCTCTCAAACTGCCTGTAATCTTAATTTTCAGCTGTGTTTTAATATTTTCCATAATTTTTTAAATAAATTTTGTTTAATTTTATATTTTAATGTCAATTACCATACACAATAGTCCATTGTATTTTTATCTTTCTTTTTTAACCTTATCCTTCATCTCAATTAAGCCTCTATTTCTTGGTTGGTGATTTACTATTTTTAATTTTATTGTTATTATTATTACGCTAATTATCATCATCATTATCATTGTTATTTTGTTTTAATAATAATAATATTACTAATAGTATTCTTCTTCTTCTTCTTCTTCTTCTTCATAACTGGTTTCTAGCCTTACTTAGCGACTTAGCGGCTTGTATGTTATAATTCATCTAAGTGCCAGCTGGATTCCTTGCACAAAACATCCATCCTTCGACAAACGGTTGATCAGAAAATCTGCGATAGGGTGTTTGGTTCATCAAGCTCAAGATAGTTTTCTCTTAGTTTTTTTCGGATTAAAGCTTATTTAGTCCATGTATTTTAAGATTAGTGTCCATCTAGTCCCTATATTTTTAAAAATGTCTCGAAACATCCATGCCGTTAAAGTATTGATACCCTTACCGTTACTTTTTATTTCTTTTGACTTGCTTTTACAATATTACCCTTTTATAATAATTTTTTTGGATATTAATAAAAAGAAAATAATTAAATTACCAATTTAACCCTAGAAAATTAAAAAAATTATACTAATTTTTTGTAAGCACCATTTGCACACTTGATAGTTTGCATACAATTTTTTACAATTAAAAATTACTATAATTTTTTATTTTTATTTTTAGGGTTAAATTGGTAATTTAATTATTTTCTTTTTTATTAATGTCCAAACAAAAAAAATTCTTATAAAAGGGTAATATTATAAAAGTAAGCAAAAAGAAATAAAAAGTAATGGTAAGTGTATTAATACTTTAATGGTAGGGATGTTTCGAGATATTTTTAAAAATACAGGAATTAAATGGATACTAATCTTAAAATACAGGGACTAAATAAGCTTATTATTATTATTACCCGGTACATATTTTTTCTTCACATTTTTTTTTCCAAACTAGTTTTCATTTACTTTACTCATGCACAAATTTTCCACAAAAAATCATGATTAAATTTGATATTTCCCATTTTTCACCCCAAGTACGCAATGCAATACCTGACCCTACCTTTAAATCCACTTCCTAAAATTTTCGTCCCTATTTTCGAAAATTTCAAATCCATCTTACCCCAACCCATACTTGCACGCTTCCAATGTCTTGTTTTTAACCATTACTTGCATGCACCCTTTTTCCTTTATTTGCATGCGATACTTAACCACTTCCAATTCATTACAGTCGTTTATTTTTGGTCAAAAAGCGGATCCCCTGCAGGTTACCGGGCCGTCACCTTTTTGTCAGGTTACTAGCTACCGTGCTATGTCTCTTCTTCAGCCATTAGATTAAATCCAATGGCCACTCTACTACAAGACAAATGACTTGGATACCAAACCCCTGATGCAAAGTAGCTGCCCCCTTGGGCGCCAAGGCCTGATTTATATCATCCACGCAAATATTAACTCCACAAAAACTATTACCACAAAAAATTAAATTGTACTTCTATCTTAGAAAACAAAATGAAATTGATCGAGTGTGTCAGCTGCTATGAACCAGATCGTATTTCATGGCTCCATTAAGTAAAAGTAAAAGTGTTTGATGAATTGCTTCGAAGAAGGGACGAAGTATTTGAATGGTCCGATAAGTCACCATTAGAGAGTCTGGAACAAAATTTACGAGTGAGAATTAATTGGATTGAATCTAGGCCATTTATCATTAGAAAAGAAAGTGTCTTATAGTAAAATTTTATTTAAGACATTTCCAATAATAATAAGAAAGAAATAACACTCTTAAACAATGACATAATATTTTTACTTATAAACTTCAAAATTTTTTATCAAACTGTCTTTAAATTACAAAAACAAAGAAAGAGCTAATTGCCTACAAATTAAATTACTCTAAAACTATATTTTCAACTTCCCAAGTTGATGATCTACAAATCTGTACAAAATGTACATGAAATGAACTTCTAATGGTGCCTTAAGCTTTAACAGCAATAACTAAAACTAGTCTTTGGCATATGAACTCTTTGCTTAAATTCTTCAATCTCAACTACTTACTGAGGCAAAACCATGGATTGTGGATTGTGGCCGAATTGTATATGCAAGTAGTGCTAGTGGACAGGGTGTGCAAAAATAGCAATGAACAGTAACTTCGTCAAGGCTTGTTAAAATTTTGTTTCTATTTTCTAGGGTTTAATGATTTTATCGTACACTTAAATTTTTTGTCCAACTAAATTTCGTTAGAGATGTATTTAGTCTGTTAAAATATATTAAAATCTAAACTTAAAAAATTTCTTATGTTCTGACCGGCCTCTAATCAAAATCCTGATTCTGCTACTGTTTGAAGTGGAAACTGCCCGCAACAATTATTTTGACTTGATTCTAGAGCTATCTACACATCTTTTAATACCCTCCAAAGCCATAATGATATCCTCCAAAGCCATAATGATATCATGCCAAAAACGACCCTTAAGCCACAATGATATCGTGCCAAAAACGACCCTTTACCCCAAAGTCCCTCACTCCCCCTATTGCTTTACATCAATTTATATACGGTTGTTAATGTTGTTGCGATTAATAGACAGTGGACCATATATTATGTGGGTCCAATTATGTTATCGAATCAGTATCAATATCGCAGTGCAGGAATCAAAAAGTTATATTAAATAATACTCAATCCAATCAAGGAAGGCAATAATATTCTTCTATATCCATGTACTTACTTGTAATTACATTGGACGCTCGTTTATCATTTGCTACGAGAACAACTATAAATAAATTGATGTAAAATTAGGGGCCTATGTGGTGAAGGTGAAGGGTCGGTTTTATCATGATATAGTTTTGTTTTTAAAGGGTACAAAAGATACGCGTGTAGCTAAAAATCAACTAATAATTGAATTTATTCTAAGTGACAGGATTATTTATCATATTGTATTGTCATTTGTCCGTCCCACATCGATTTAATATTTTTTCCCCTATTTCTGACTTTTAGATGTTGGGGTAAATGCCCATCCAATCTACTTATAAGTAGTATGCAAATATTGGAAGAGAACATTGTTACCATCGTTGATTGAAATAAGTATAATTTGATATGACTTTTGGAGTCGTGACGTGTGACATCGATACTGATTCAATAATTAATATAATATCATTGTCAATATCAGCAATTAAAGATACCATACATATTTTTTTTTTGGTGGGGGTGGGGGGGGGGGGGGGGAATTGGTGATGGTAACAATGTTAACTATAAATAAGTAGTTATAAGTAGTATGCAAATATGGAAAAGAACATTGTTACCATTGTTGATTGAATAAGTATAATTTGATATGACTTTTGGAGTCGTGCCGTGTGACATCGATACTGATTCAATAATTAATATCGTCAATATCAGTAATTAAAGATACGATACAGGTTTTTTTTTTTTGGTGGGGGTGGGGGGTGAATTGGTGATGGTAACAATGTTAACTATAAATAAGTAGTTATAAGTAGTATGCAAATATGGAAGAGAACATTGTTACCATCGTTGATTGAATAAGTATAATTTTATATGACTTTTGGAGTCGTGCAGTGTGATATCGATACTGATTCAATAATTAATATAATAGCATTGTCAATATCAGCAACTAAAGATACCATACAGGTTTGTTTTTGGTGGGGTGTTGGTTGTGGTGAATTGGTGATGCTTTGAAAAGGTTGTTGTAACGGCTTGCCAAAACTATGAATAACACTTTTAACACTACCTGTATATATTTATCCTAAATAAATGCAATTAATCAGTGTATCAGGTCAGCTATCATCCAAATCAGATTTCTTAGTTCTATTACTTAAAATACAAATGTACAGTCTCAAAAGCAGAGTTTGATAAGTGCGTTGATTCATCAACCAGATCGGTTTCTTAATTCTATTACGTGAAAGACAAATATATATACAATCCCATGAGCAGAGTTGTAGTTGTAGTTTGTCAAAATAATTGGGGGTTGTTTCAACTTGAAGAGTGGTGAAATCAGGATTTTGATTGGAGGGAGGCCAGAACATAAGAAATTCTCAAGCTTAGATTTTGATGTATTTAATATTGAAAATAAATTATTATCATCATTGTTGTAATGATCATCATCATCATTGACAGACTGCACCAATTGTAGGATGCGATTCTATTTTAATGAAACTATGATCTCACAGGCATCGGGTTTATCTCAGTGTTTTCAGTCTCTATTCAGTTATTGTTTGTGTTGTTATTTTGTTTTTTTTTATATGTTGCTTCAGTTTTATTTCAATTTATTATTGCCAACTTGCAAGTGTATTTTCTAATAAATCTAACTAATTAATAGGTTCTTATAAAATTAAAAAAAAACCAGTTAATAGGTTTATTTATTTATTTACTTTTACAGAGATATGTGCTCTGCTACAGTGCTACTAGTAATTGATGATTTGATGTTTCCAACCATTTGCACGGAACACTTTATTGCATATATTATGCAATTAGTTGTTAGAAAGTTTTCACTAATTTGTGTTAGTTGTTAGAAAGTTTTCACCAATTTGTGTTGTAACTTTTAACCTAACAGTTGACTTGATCGGCCCTTTACCGCCAACTCTGATTACTCCCATATGTCGTATGTATCATTCTCAGTCGCTGGATATGATCCAACAGTCATTAAGTTATGTAAAGGACGATGGGGTTTCCTACCGTAGTCGTGGCCTATAATCAGGCTTATTGCTTGAAAAGCAACCATAAATAATATGTGGAGAAGGTGAAGGGTCGGACTTTATCATGATATCACTTTGGTTTTAAAGGGTACAGAAGATACATGGGTGACTATAGAATCAACTCAGAATAATTGCGTTTCTTCTAAGTGACAGAAGGATTATTTGTCATGTTGTCACTTGTCCGTCCCGCAACGATTTGTTGATTCATTTTTGTTGCTAATTTCTAGATGATGAGTAAATGCGCATCTGATGTAGTTATAAGTAGTATATGCAAATATGGAACAACATTATTGCCTTCATTGATTGAATAAGTATAAGTTGATATAACTTTTTAGACATAAATATAATTTGATATAATTTTTTGGACCCCTGTGACATCGCACTGATTTGATAATATAACTGAAAGCATATTAATCGCTACAGCATGGAAAAGACTTCTGTGGGGCTATCCCACCAGCACAACATACTAAGATGACGGGAGTATATAGTTCAATTGTGCTCTACCATGTGTTGATTTTTCCTTTTCAATTCACTTCTGCTACCTCACCACGTCATTGATTGCACACTGAAATTGATGGACATTGTTTACTCCACCCCCAAAATTTAAAAAAAGTCATCACTCCACCTCCGATCATTAGTTTTTCCATTAAACATTTTCAATTCAGGATTAAAATTCAGAAAACGTTTACATGTGTAAATGAACTTTTACAATGTTAGTATACTCATTTATAACAATAGTGAAAAAGATGGTTTATAATGTTATAAAAACTCATCCCACTTCTAGTAAAGTATGTGATTCCCGTATTGGAAGCAGATCTACTCTTAAAACATACAGAGAATCCAAAGTACTTTGAAAAAAAATGTTCAAAATTTTATGAATCTTCATAAAATTAAAAAAAAAAGTTCAAACTTATATAAGAATTACTAAAAAAAAAAAAAACGATAACGCATTTTTGAGAAACAAAAAATAGAGTTACTTGAGAAGTGAAGATTAATGAAATAGATTAAGGGAATCAATTATTATGTTTATTGGAATTTGAAGTGCAACCAATGCTTACCAAATTCAATATTTTCAAGATACAAAGCAAATGAACTAGTCTATGTTATTTATTATGTACATTCACAAATGATTAAATGTTATTGGTCTCACAGACATGCGTAGAACCCATCAAAATTAAACCATTTCACATTATTAATATAAATTGTGTGAGGAATTTTAGAGTACATAGAAGGTAATACTATGAATTAATTCATGTATGATATGTGTAGTTTAATTGTATATAATTCCCACTTGTATGTGGGTTTTTTAAAATAAATAAACACATGTTATAATCTCATTTACTAATTGTATAATTAATATGACATCTGAGAGATATCCTAAAATTTCTCTAATTATACAAATGTTATTTGAGCAAAGAATGATACTGTAATTGTTATGGACGTTACTTTAAGATACCGGACAAAATCATAAGAGGTGTATCACCACCTGCCAAGTAAACCGTATCGAGTGAAAAAATTGGAGAAGAATTAATGAAGTAATAATTACTGTATGACCGCCACGTACGTAAACCATATAAAGGGAGGATTTTGGACAATAATAAAGTAATTAACAAATTTCATAGATAGACCAAGTGTTTCAGACAACATTAAGATTAACTTAGTAATCTTAATTTATGATTTTTGTTATCGTTTGTTATTATTTCAGAAAATTCTATTGTTCATTCGTCTTGCATGCCTAGAAATGGTTTGGGGTAGGTGTGGATTTGCTCATCAATTATTATATTTATTAATTGTTTATCAACCGAAAGAATTTGATAATAGACTTGTTTTGGCAAGGAAGAAATGGTGTGGCATTCAATGAGTTCACATGCAAGTTGCATGATGCAACGAATTAAGGAGAAAAGGCATGACAAGTGGAGATTTTGTCTTGTTCTTCTACTTTATATGCTCTTCTCTTCTCTTCTCTGCTCTGCTTATTGCAATGAATTAAGGAGAAAAGGCGTACTACGAGGCACAATTTGCCAGTTTGAAGTCCATCGAGGACGTCGATGCAATGGTGGAATCTGATTGCAGTCTGGAGGAAGATCACGAGGAACAAGGCCAGCATGAAAACGCGATAAAAATTTCTAACTATGAACATGTTTTTGCTGTTTTTAAAGGTAACTGTAATGAAGGTGCTTGAAATTTTTCATATAATACATCGTGGCTAATTTTTAACCAAAGAGCTCGTACTGTCATGCATATATAATTCTGTTTTACATGGCTTTTGCAGCTATATGCCACAATGACGACTGGATCCATCGCTATTACTGCATCCACTCAAGTGGCAATGAAGAACACTAACATCTATAAGTATCCTATTGGCAAACTAATGGTGCAGCCAGTAGGCATAATCATCTTTGCTGCTGTCATGGCCACACTTGGTATGTCTTCAAAGCCTTAATCTGCCCAATAATTAATTAGGTCCCATTAAAATATTGTTACAGCTTCAACTGCTCCATTTCCTTGCAGGGCTTCAGGTGTTGATTCAGGCAGTAGAAGAGCTAGTCAAAGATGAGTACAACGCAATTGGCATGGTTGTATTCAATCACGATTGGTGCTTCTGTTGTCAAACTTTCCCTCTGGATTTACTGCAGGAGCTCAGAAACACAATTGTCCGCACATATGCCAAGGTCAATTTCTGGACTCGTATTTTTCATTAATATAATTCTCTAAATTTTCATCAGTTTTTTGATACAAATCACAGAGTATGTTTGCAAGATAACAAAACAGAGATTGTGCCACATTACAGTTTATGCAGAAAAAAGTAAAGCATCTCGCCCGTACAGTAAGGATTGAGCCCACAATTGACACCACAACAGAACGAGCAGTATGGTCATCATGTCGTCTCTTCAAATAGGATTTTACACAAAAAGCAATTGCAGGGCCAGCAATAAGGATCGTAGAGAGAAATAATGATGCGACATCGGGACCAAAGACCAGCAGCCCGCCACAAAAAAATCTCTGAAAAACCAAAAAAAGAAACAATAAAGTGCTATAAAGCTTGCATAATATTATGATTTATACCAAACTATGAACTCTGAAATGATGACTTATTCCAAGCTATCAACTCTGAATAAAAGGTGGTGCATCAAGGTCAAATCAGTTAGCCACCTTAGTTATATAAAACTTTCTTTCAAGATGGACTAATGAGGCGTCATATAAACAGAAAGGAATTATGTTTCAAAACTCCGTTAGTTATGCGAGAATTCCATCTTAATCAGCTTATGTCACAAATCTAGCATTGTGTAAATATTTCACAAGAGTGAGAAGAAAGAAAATGTCAAACTAAATATATTAGTTTACAAGAATTATGAATGGTCAATCTACTCTTGGGCAAAATACTATTAAGAAAACTAATAATTTCTTGCTTTTCTTCTATCACCTGTAGGCCAGAAAGATAAGATTTTGCATGAGAAAAGGGGTACCAAATAACAACAAGCAACTTTGATGAACAAAAATTTCATCGTCTTTCATGAATATATCTACTCAATAGCTGTCAGCAGAATTAGCATATTGTAAAGGAAACATAAGAAACTAAAACAAATTGATAAGCACGTGAAATATTGAATCAAATAAGCACCCAACAGTTGCAACGCCTCAAAACCAAGCTTAATTCATTAACAAGTAGGTAAAATGAATTAGAACCAGAAAATGAAGAATCTCATAGGAAGATTAGCTGTAGTTAATCACTATAGCCAGCCATAGCCAGTCAAATAAGAAGAAAGAAAAGATGAAGCATTCAAAAAAAGACCAAAAACAATTTTTGGAAGATACCCGATTGGATTCACGACAAATAGTGAAAGAATTCTTAAGATCGAAGAAAGATGAGAGAAGCTCAATCTAACTATTTTATTAAGCTCAAGTTGTGAAATTACAATGAGCTGGTTTATATAGCTGCTTAGCTCAGCATCTAGCTTATTCATGAATTTACAAACACAAGAAATGCATGTTTAAGAATTTAATCACAACCGTACATTTCTAACTAATTCATTTTAATCATGCAACGTCAGAGGAATCTCTGTATAGCTATTTTGCCAACTGGAATCTTTTGGCTTGTCACGTGTGATCCTCAATTCATTTCTCGTGTGAATAACATCCTTGGTCAGCAAGTATGCTCCAGCCAATACTCCCACATGGCTTGATTCAAGTTCAGCTTCATTCAATTATTCAACATCTCTTCTCAAACTTAAATCTCTGGAAGAGACTTTAAGTTTGTTTCTGAAGAAGCTGAACTTAGGATAAGTAAGTGGTTTGGTTAGCACATTAGCAATTTGATCATTGGTTGAGACAAACGCAACTTCCACTTCTTTCTTTTCAACCATGTCTCTTACAAAGTGAATGTCAATTTCTATGTGTTTCGTTTTGGAATGAAGAATTGGATTTGTGGCAATTGCTGCTGCACTAGTACTGTTACTCAACAATAATGGAGTGCAGCTGAGCTTTACATTTATCTCCTTGAGAACAGAGCAAATCCAAGTTATCTCTGTACATGCTAATGCCATGGCTCTATATTCAGATTCTGCTGATGATTTTGACACTACACTCTGTTTCTTTGAGCTCCAGCTAACCAAATTATCACCTAAGTAGATGCAATAACCACTGGTAGATCTTCTGTCATCAGGATCACTACCCCAATCAGCATCGGAATAAGCTACCAAATCAAAAGAGTCTGACTTCCTGAAACTTAAATCATAGTCAATAGTTTCTTTCAAATACCTTAGGACTCGTTTGCAAGCTAACCAATGAGGCTGTAGAGGACTTGCCATAAATTGACTTAGCTTATTCACTGCATAAGCAATCTTTGGCCTGGTAAGTACATCATATTGAAGTCCTCCAATGGCGCTTCTATACTGAGTAGGATTAGAGTATTTTGATCCCATAAACTTACTCAACTTGTCAGTTGTTGCAAGTGGAGTATCAGCTCCATTACAGTTCTATAGATCAAACTTTGCAAGTAACTCCTTTAGATATTTGGTTTGAGATAGCACTAGAGTGTTTTCATTTTTTGTTACCTCAATACCAAGAAAGAAATTTAATTGTCCCAAATCCTTGAGAGCAAAAGTACTACTTAGGTCCTGAACTAGTTGTTCAATCTCAATGTTATTGCTTCCGGTGACTATAATATCATCAACATAGATCAATAGAATAACCACATCATTTCCATTCTGTTTGAAGAACAAAGATGTGTCTGATTTTGCTCTACAAAAATTCCATGATTCCAGCACTGATTTCAATTTGTTAAACCAAGCTCTAGGAGCTTGTTTCAGCCCATAGAGAGCTTTCTTTAACTTGCAGATATGCCTTGGATAATCTGGATTTACAAACCCTTCTGGTTGAGGCATGTACACAGTTTCAGTCAGCTCCCCATTTAGAAAGGCATTATTGATGTCAACTTGTCTTAGTTTTCAGTCATGTACAACAGCAAGGTTTAGAACAATCCTTATGGTTGCAGCCTTAACTACTGGACTAAAAGTTTCTTGATAATCCACTCCTTCAGTTTGTAGATAACCCTTTGCACTAGCCTGGGTTTGTATCTGCTTATTGACCCATCAGAATTTTGCTTAACTCTAAAAATCCACCTGTTTCCCACCAACTTCATATTTTGTTCTGGGGGAACTAAGCACCAAGTCTGATTGTTTATTAAAGCATTGAATTCATCTTGCATAGCTAGTTTCTAGTTGTGATCATTCAAAGCTTCAGTAACACTTGAGGGTGTGTCTAGAGATAAGGCTTTTTCTGTATTGAAAACTTTAGGTTTAAAAATTCCAGCTTTAGCTCTGGTTATCATGGGATGTGAGGGTTTTAGTTGAGGTGTGACTTGAGGCATTTCGGGAGTTTGATTTTGGAGATGATTGTTTCCAGAAGTGACAGAACAATTTGAAGGGTTTTGAGTGTCAGATTGTACATTTGAAGCATTGTGAAGCACTGAACCAGTTATCTCATTATTGTTATCAGAACTCAGATCATTAGGAGGAGTAATTTCCAGATTTTGACTGTCAGATGGATTTACACCAGCTGCTGTTGCCTCATGACTGTGACTCTCAGAAGGAAAAGACACAGTGAGGACTTTACTAAAGGTGTTTGTGAGTTCAACTAACTGTTTTGGTTCAGTACACATGAACTCTGGATCTGTTTGGAAAGGGAAAGAGCGTTCATTGAAATTTACATGTGCTGCAATGTATATCCTTCCACTTGAGCTAAGACACATGTAACCTTTATGTGAATGACTAAACCCCAAATTTACACACTTTGAAGTGTGAAAGCTGAACTTATGACTATTATAAGGTCTCAGAAATGAATAACACTCACAGCCAAAAATCTTTATAATGGAATAATTTGGTTTCTTTGAATAAAGAAATTCGAAAGGTGTTTTGTCATTGAGGACATGTGTATTGGTTCTGTTTATAAGATAGGCTGCATTTGAGAAGGCTTCCCACCAGAACTTTAAAGGTAAGTTGGCTTGAGAAAGAAGAGTCAAACCAGATTCTACAAGATGTCTATGTTTCCTTTCAGCCTTTCCATTTTGGTGGTGAGTGTATGGACAAGAATATCTTAAGGATATTCCTTCATGTTTAAGATAGGTTTCAAAGGCTTTGTATCCACCCCCCATATCACATTGTAAGGCTTTTATTTTTAGCTCAAGGCTTTTTTTCAATCTGGTTTTTAAAGGTGATAAATGCTGTAAGTGCTTGAGACTTTTGTGTTAAACCATAAATCCAGGTGTAGCTTGTTTTATCATCAATGAAAGCTATGTAATATCTAAACCTTTGATTTGAAATTGTAGGAGCAGGACCCCAGAGGTCACTGTGAATAATTTCCAGAGCATGTTTAGTTTTTGTTTCACTGCTTTTGAATGACAATCTATGCTGTTTTCCATATTGACATGCTTTGCAGAAAGACAAATCAAACTTATTATTTCCGAGAGAAATGTTACAAGCTGACAAAGTTTTCCTAAGTGCAACAACATTAGGATGACCTAATCTCAAGTGCCACAGGTCTAGCACTTTGCTACTTGTACATTTTTCACTACAATTTACTGAAAGCATAGATTCTGGTTTGTGATCTTTATTTACTAAGAATAGGCTTGAACTGATAGTAGATGATGATAGAACAGACTTGGCTTGACTGGAATTAAGAGGCAAACACAGCAGCTTGTACAATCCATCTTTAGCCATTCCTCTCATAAGAACACTCCCCCTTCTCTTGTCCTTAACAGAATAAAATGATTCATTGAATTCAATATAAACATCATTATCATGCAAAAGTTTTGAGACACTAATCAAATTCTTGGTTATTTCAGGAACGTGAAGTATGTGATTGAGTTTGATATGAGGTAAGGTGTGTGGTTCAAGTGTACTGAGCAATGAATGACCAATAGAAACTATTTTAAGTTTAACTCCATTACCAACTGCAAGCTGATCACTCCCTTTATATTCTGAGCTGATGTTGAGATTGTTGAAGTCATTTGAGATGTGGTTTGTTGCTCCACTGTCGAGATACCATGCACCATCTCTGTTTCCTCCATTTTCAGCTACATAAGCACTTCTTCGATTTGGCATTTGATTTGGCACATAATTCTTTTTTAACCTGTACCAGCAGTGAGCAGCAGTGTGATTCTTCCTGAAGCAGATCTGACAAGGTCCCTTAGGTTCATCTTCATCAATCTGACTTTTGCCTTTGGCCTTATTAGATGCATTTGAGCTTTGATTAAAGTTTCCTCCACCAAATTGCCTTGCATTTGAATTTCCAGGCTGTCTTCCACCGTAGCTGTTGTTATTTCCATTGAAGTTGAAATTTCCTTGCCAGTTTCTTCTCTGATTTCCTCTCTGATAAGCTAGGTTAGCTTGATAGTCCATGTGACTAACAGAATGTTGATGCTCAATCCTATTTTCATGACTCAGCAGCATTCCATACACTTCAGAAGGCATAGTGCTTTCAGGCCTAGCATTGATTGTAGTAACAATTGAGTTATACTCATGACCTAAGCCAGCAAGCAAGCAGAGTATAAAATCTTCATCGCTCATGTTGCCAGCTGCTCTTAATGCATCTAGAGTAGTTTTCATTCTTGTATAGTACTCATGCACTGTCATAGATCCCTTCCTTGTGGTTTGAATCTGAGTTCTTAAGTGCAGAACTCTGGATCTGCATCTTGCTCCAAATTGAGTAGCAAGGATCTGCCATACATCCAGTGAGGATCTAGCTCCAACAACAGCACTCAAAACTTCTTCACTCAAGGTTGAGAGTAACCAGCTCATGAGTTGTTGATCATTCCTCCTCTAGATCTGGAACTGTGGATTTGGTGAAGTAATCACAGTCTGATCACTGTCAATGTTGATCATCATGCGATTTGGTGGAGTCTTTGAACTATCAATCAAATCTTCTAGATCATTTGCGTTGATAGTAGCTACAACTTGAGAATGCCATAGCAGGTAGTTGTTATTAGTGAGCTTAATAGGAGTATTAAACACAAGCGAGCTGAGAACAGAGGTACTGATGTTCGAGACTTGATTTGAGTTTGTAGTTGAGCTTGAAGCTCCATTACTATTTTGATTCTCATTGTTCGCCATTATTGCTTCTCGTCTTGCTCTGATACCATGAAAGAATTCTTAAGATCGAAGAAAGATGAGAGAAGCTGAATCTAACTGTTTTATTAAGCTCAAGTTGTGAAATTACAATGAGCTGGTTTATATAGCTGCTTAGCTCAGCATCCAGCTTATTCATGAATTTACAAACACAAGAAATGCATGTTTAAGAATTTAATCACAACCGTACATTTCTAACTAATTCATTTTAATCATGCAACGTCAGAGGAATCTCTGTATAGCTATTTTGCCAACTGGAATCTTCTGACTTGTCACGTGTGATCCTCAATTCATTTCTCATGTGAGTAACATCCTTGGTCAGCAAGTATGCTCCAGCCAATACTCCCACATGGCTTAATTCAAGTTCAGCTTCATTCAATATTTCAACAAATAGATTACACAAAGTTGGGAAACAAAAAAAAAAAAGAAAAAAAGAAAAAAACTCACATTCTTCCTATGAGATTTGTATCACAATATAATATTACAAAGAAAAAACTCACTATAGCCATCAATATTGAGGCACACAAATCACAATATTTTATACACAAACAATACAACAAAAAAAAAATAAAAGAAAAAAGAAACTCACTATAGCTATCAATCTTGCTATTTATTTACTTTCAACAGCCAGACTTTTTGCATCGATTTGTCTCCACCATGTCTGTCCTTTTCAATAAATAAGACAAAGTCATTATCAATCCTGAATTGGAAAAGTTTCCTCACGATCAGCCCCTTTTTTAAGGGATTTGCAAAGTGTACAGCCGTGGTATCGTTACAGCTATATATGAAAATCATTATGCAGATTAGAACAAAAAATCTGTAACGCCAAACTAGATAGACTCATGCATGCCAACTTTGGCTCTTTGGAATTTGCTAAAGATGAAGCAAAAAAACATAATTTTTGGACCAATTATCGCACTTACCCAATGCTTCAATTAAAGCAAAGATGTTTGAGCTCAAACATCTCCCAAAGATGTTTGCGCCGAGCATTAAATATTAGGATTGGTAATAATTAGGTAAAAAATAAGTGTTATATGTAAAATAAGTTGATCATGCATGTGGAACAGTTGAAAAAGCTTAAACCAGTAGCCTTCGTCAATAAGGATACAATCCTCACCCAATCTAATTTATATACAACATAGTAATAAAATATTGGTCAACTTTAATTTGTTAAATTAAAGATCCCTTCGGTAATTTAATAGTAAAGTCTCTACACTTCTTTAAAGAAAAGAAAGTGACTTGACGTAGTGGCAGATGGCATCCATCCACGCGGGTAGCGAAAGCTCTATTTAGTAGAGCACTTGCGTGAGAAATTAAGAAAAGAAACCACATAGAGCACTTGAGTTTATTGAGGTGAGAAATTAAAACTCTAAAAGCTAAGAGAGATATGGAAAATTTCACCAATAGCAGCAGCAATTAGTGAAAATGACGACCCAAGCTATGATTTGTTGAACTGATTACGAGATTTTTTTTTAATATTATGCCCAGATAAAATACAGTTGAATCACTATAATCAAAGAATAAAATTTTCCGAAAAGAGGTCTTTGTCATCATTTTAAAAAACAAAATGATTTTCATGACAATTTCACTAAACTATGTGGAGTTGTTGTCCTTCTTCCTTAAGTACATTTTGTAAACTTAATCCTTTAGGGTGTATTTGGTGTGCCGCACTATATTGGACTATATTGGATTGTAATGGAATATATCGTATTCGAATGTATTAAATGATACACCATCATGTTTGGTAGAGTATGGACTATATTATGTATTTTTATTATTTAATAGTATTAAATAATACTAAATAGTTAATACTTATTTATATTTTTAAATAAATATTATATGAATTTAATAAATATTTTAATATTTAAGTTTATTAATAAAAATATAATTATATGCAGTAGATTTCAACATCTTTTCTTATTTATCAGTTAAACATAAATTAATATGTTAAAGAAATATAATATTTGATTTGTATTGAATCTAATAGCTAATATTAAATAATAGTTAAAATAGAAAAGGACATGTGCAATTTAGACACGCAGGGGGAAGCGGGTCTTATTTGCACATCGATTGCCGCACAATCTTTTCAAACTAGTGTAATTATTTTTTGCAGCCAAACGTGGGTCTGAATTTATATTACAATACATACCCTCATTGACCCGCCAGCCAAACATGTACCCTAATGTATTCTTTGTGATTGTTATGAAGATTAGAAATAAAGATGGAAAATGTTTCCTGAATTTATTAGACCTAGATTTCTTGTTTCGTTGGTGTATCTTGATTCTGTAAACAGTAAGCCAAACTCCTTTACGTCCTTTAAATAGGATTAGATAGGTAATTTTAGTATATGTATTTCTTTTGCAAGGGCAACAATTATTACACTCTTTCAGTTTCAACGTGAGACATTAATGTTATTGAAATCACAAATATTCAGGAGATACATCATGCATATTCTCCTTTTTTTTTAAATAGAGATCAAAAAGTAGGTTATTTTAGTCATGCATATTTTATTTACTCTTTAATTAAAGAAAGTAGGTGGGTTATTGATGGGAAATGAGAAAAGCAAGTTACTTGTTAAGAAACAACAAGCTAGCTAGCGACTTGTCACCATGGGGAACCGATCGAAGTGCTATAAATAAGAGAAAAATTGCAACCGAGACTTAAATAAATGACTTGGGAAACTACGTACGTGGTGAGCAACCGACACTGGAAAAAAAGAAGAGAAAAATGGCGAGCCATCTTTAGCTGCAGGACTAAGAGAAACTGTTAAATGAGGAGCATGCACAACAGCAAACAAATATTGAGGAGCCAAATGATGAGGTTAAATTTTAAATACAGTCGTAAATTTAATCAGCAGCAACGTAAGCCCTCATGTTTTATTGTTTGTTTATTGAGAAAAGTTAAAACTTTTTGTCCTTAAAGAGTAGTTTTGATTAATCAGAATTTTGTAATGAAAGAAAACGAAAACTCTACTGATCTGTACTATTTGGTTACTAAGAAAATCTGCTATGTTTTACTGAGAAAACTTTAGAGCATATACTGGTTTTTATTTCTTCTTTTATTAATTTTCAAATGAATACAAAGCACACCTTTTATACATTTTGTTAACAGAAAGGAAAACTAATCAGAATAAAATCTCAGCAAACCTTAACTAACTTTGCTGAGCTGGCATTGCTTACTTAACTAACTTCAGCTCAGCAAATTCTCCCACGTGCTAACCTTGAGCTGACTGCTTGTACACATTATGAGTTTCCTTAACAGCTCCCCTCAAACTCAAAGGGCATGGCTGCACATTCGAAAGTAATTAAAATGAATGAATGTGAGAGGTTTTGTTAAGACATCAGCTATTTGTTCTTCACTTGGAATGAAGTGAATTTCCAGCTCCTCTGCTAAAACCTTATCCCTGACAAAATGCATATCCAGTTCAATATGTTTGGTACCTGAATGGTAGACTGGATTTTTAGCTAACTTTGTTGCACTCATGTTGTCACACCAGATGATAGGTACTGAGATGCATCTTATATTCAGCTCACTGAACAAAGATTGAATCCATGCTATCTCTGCACTTGCAGAAGCCAAAGCTCTGTATTCGCTTTCGGCACTAGACCTTGTCACTATAGACTGCTTCTTGGATGACCATGACACCAGATTGTTTCCAAAATAGATACAGTAGGCACCTATAGATTTTCTGTCATCAATATCGCATGCCCAATCTGCATCTGTAAAACCTGTGATTTCCATTTTCCCACCAGCTGAAAACTTTAGACCATAATCCATGGTTTCCTTTAAGTACCTTAGAACTCGTTTACAAGCCATTATGTGCTGCAAAGTTGGAGCTGTCACATATTGACTGAGTTTGTGCACAGCAAAGGCTATCTCTGGTCGGGTTAACACCAAATATTGCAAGCCTCCAACCAAACTTCTATAACTGGTTGCATCCTCAATATACTGACCTAAGTAACCTTTAACCTCTTTTTGAAGTTTCAATCCAGTCACTATAGGAGTATCACACCCTTTACAGTCCAACATATCAGCCTTAGACAAAAGATCATTAATATACTTTCTCTGAGATAGGTACATACAACCATCAGCATAAGAGACTTCTATCCCAAGAAAGTATGATAGTATTCCTAGATCCTTTAAAGCAAATGTCTTACTGAATTCTAAGATAAATTTCTCTAATTCTCCACTGTCAGGTCCTGTAATAAGTATATCATCCACATATATAAGCACAAGTATTATTGAGCCTTGAATCTCTTTGAAGAAGAGAGAAGTATCAGCTTTGGAATTTTGAAAACCCCAATTACTGATCAACCAAGTTTTTCAGCGTGTCATACCAAGCTCTAGGAGCTTGTTTTAAGCCATACAAAGCCTTCTTCAACTTGCATACAAAGTTGGATTTTTTATCATCAATGAAACCTACTGGCTGATGCATATAAACATCTTCTGTCAACTCTCCATTTAAGAAGGCATTATTAACATCCACTTGCCTTATTTTCCACTTATTCATCACAGCCAAACTAAAAATAAGTCTTACTGTGCAGGCCTTTACCACAGGACTAAAAGTCTCAAAGTAGTCAATACCCTCAGTTTGCTGGAAACCCTTTGCAACTAACCTAACTTTGTATTTAGCTACACTCCCATCTGTGTTTTGTTTGATTCTGAACACCCATTTACTGTCAACAACCTTGTATGCCTCTGAAAATGGTACCAGTGACCATGTTTCATTCCTAAGCAAAGCTTCATATTCATCTCTCATGGCTTGATGCCAATTCTGATCACTTAGAGCTTCTTGAACAGTACTAGGTTCTTTGTTGGTGAAGGTGGTTATGTAAACTTTTGGCTTGAAGATTCCAGATTTTGATCTGGTTACCATTGAATGTGATGGTTGTGAAGAAAGGTTTCTGGTTTGAGTTTGATTTATGTGCTGGGAAGTAAATAGCTGTGGTTCATTTTGTGGTTGTGTTTCAGTTTGTTGTTGTGTTGGTGACAATGGTATGGTTGATGAGGAATGTTCTGATATTGTAGTTTGAGAATGTTCTTGTTGATGCAGATTATTTGTGTGTACAGAAACAGAAGGTACCTATTCACTGCTCCCTGAACTTGCTGATTAAAGATCTTCCAAGCTGCTGTTAGTTAAGGATAATGCGGAGAGATTATAAATTTGTTGCTGGGAAAAGTTTGACACTGATAATTCAGAATTTGAACTGTTCTCAGATGAATGAAAGACTTTGTTGGTTGAGTAAGGGAATGTATTTTCATCAAAGACAACATGCCTTAGGATATGAAGTTTTCCTGAACTTGTTAAACACTTGTAACCCTTGTAAGAAGGATTATAGCCAATGAAGATGCATTTGGTGGTGTGAAAATCAAATTTGTGTTTATTAAAATCTCTCATATATGGATAACATAGGCAACCAAAACACTTAAGAAATGAATAATCTGGTTTGTGTTTATAAAGCTTTTCATAAGGAGAAAAAAGCTTAAGAACAAGTGTTGGTAACCTATTAATATGATATGCTGCTGTGTGAACAGCTTCCCACCAAAACTGAAAAGGGAGACTAGCTTGAGCTAAGAGTGTCAATGCTAATTCAATTATGTGTTTGTGTTTCCTCTCAACAAGACCATTCTGGTGATGAGTATAAGGGCATGAATGTCTAAACTTGATCCCATTTTGATTGAGAAAATCACTGAATACTCTAAACTACTCTAAACTCTCCCCCCAGATCAGATTGCAATTCTTTAATCTTGGTATTAAACTGATTTTCAACTTGTGCCTTGAACAGTTTGAAAACTTCAAATGCTTGTGATTTAAGCTTAAGTGGATAGATCCAGGTGTATCTAGTGTAATCATCCACAAAACTAATGTAATACTTGTATCCATTTCTGGATACAGTGGGTGAGGGTCCCCACAAATCAGTATGAATAAGTTCTAATACTCCTTTTGTTTTTGTTTCAGTTGCTGGAAAACTTTGCCTGTGAACTTTGCCTAACTGACATGCCTCACACAAAGAATTTGTACAATTCACAATATCTTTATGAGAGATTTTAAATTGCTTGCAAGACTTAGCTAAATGCATCAGAATCATTGAACTTGGATGACCAAATTTTCTATGCAACAAAGTCATTACATCAGATTTGGTTTTGCATTTATTGGAAACAGAATGATAACAAGCTTTAGAAGAACTATAAAAGCTTTGAAAGCTGGACAACATTAAGATAGGTTTATTTAGCTTGGTATGACAAAGATGGGATGAAGAAAATGAAGAAGAGGGATTAGAACTCAGCAGCAGCTTGTATAGACCTTTTTCAGCAAGTCCCTACAGCAGAACTTGTCCCTTCATGTCCTTCACAAAACAAATATTCCCACAAAATTCAACAGTTATAGGGTTATCAGATGTCAGTTTAGAAATGCTTAGTAGATTTTTGGTAATTGATGGAACAAATAATATATCCTTAAGTGCTTTTCTAGAATGTGCAGATAAGGAATTTGATGCTCTTTGTAACAGAAATGCAAAACCAACATGAGTGATAGAAAAACCTTCACCATTACCAATTATGAGCTGATCAGTACCTTTAAACTCCTCACTGATCTGCAAGTTCTCCATGTTGTTGGTCAGATGGTGAGTTGCCCCACTATCCAAGTACCATCCATCATCAGCAACTCCTTCAAAGTTAGGCATAAATGCTGCTCCAGGAGTACAAGCATCAAAACCAGAATAATAGCTACTGCCAGAAATAGGATTATAAGATGAAGACATATAGTTGAAGTTCTCATAATCTTCAAAGTTTGGATTTGGAACAGAACCATCAAAATTGGACAGATATGCTGCTCTAGGTGCTTTTCCTTTTCCAAAACCCCTTGGCATTGGCACATAATCTTCAACAAATCTATGCCAACAGATATCAGCAGTATGACCAGATTTGAAACAAATCTGACATATTGAGTCCACTGGATTGAAAGCTCCCTGTGATCCATTCTTGATAACAGATGGTGAACTCCTTGGTGCTAAAGGATTATTACCATTAAAAGGATTACCAACAGGATATCCTCTACCAAAACCACCTCTAAAACCTCCATTAAACATTCTTGGAGAAAGGTTCATATTTCCTCTACCAGAGATCACATTCCTACCACCATAATAACCTCCTCTCCTAAAATTTCCTCTAGGTTGTGCATAAGAAACCTTAGGATGAAATGCACTAGTATAGGCATTAGTATATGCATAGTTAGCATTGAACATACTCTTATCATCCTGATCTTGTTCCAACCTAGTTTCATGAGTAAGTAATAACGCATAAGCATCATCATCAAATTCCATACGTGAACCAGTTATGAAAGTAGCAATATCACGGTATCCTGATCCTAATCCATTGAGTATGGTTAGCATTAGATCCTTTTCTGTTATCGAGCTATCATTACTAGCAAGCTTATTAGCTATTACTTTCATTTTAACACAATAATCTTCAATACTAAGAGATTCCTTTTTAAGAGTGTTCAGTTCATATCTAAGCTGAAGAACTCGAGCTTCAGATTGAACTCCAAATTTCTTTTCTAACGTTTTCCATACACCAGATGAACTTTCACAGTTAATAACAAGACTAAGGATACCTTCACTTAATGTTGACAGCAGCCAACCAAGAAGAATTTGATCATGTGATCTCCAGATCTGATACTCAGGATTCTCAATTTGTTGTGTAGATCCATCAACTCCAGCTAACAAAATATTTTCTTCAGGTGCTGATTTGATTCCAGTTATGAAGTCTTCCAGTCGATTACCTCTAATCGAAGCCAGCACTTGTGAACGCCAGAGCAGGTAGTTTGATCGATCTAGTTTAATTGGATTCGTGAAAGAGAAATTGATTTGAGTGTGTTAATTGGTATTATTGATTGCTGAATTTCTCATCATTGTTTGCTGGTTACTATTTGGCTCTGATACCATGAAAGAAAATGAAAACTCTACTGATCTGTACTGTTTGGTTACTAAGAAAATCTGCTCTGTTTTACTGAGAAAACTTCAGAGCATATACTGGTTTTTATTTCTTCTTTTATTAATTTTCAAATGAATACAAAGCACACCTTTTATACATTTTGTTAACAGAAAGGAAAACTAATCAGAATAAAATCTCAGCAAGCCTTAACTAACTTTGCTGAGTTGGCATTGCTTACTTAACTAACTTCAGCTCAGCAAATTCTCCCACGTGCTAACCTTGAGCTGACTGCTTGTTGCTAACCTTGAGCTGACTGCTTGTACACATTATGAGCTTCCTTAACATGTAATAAAAATTATAAAAAAGTTATGGGTTTAATGAGTAATATTAGGAGTTTGTATAGAGTCATCCTTTATCTAATGTTTCATTTCAGTGCCACATTTATTTATTTATTTATTTTGGTTAATTGTCTTAAAATAATGTTAGTGGAGGAGGTGTCATTACTTCAAATTTTCTTCTGCTACTTATTGTTTGTGTGTGTAATTAGTGGTACAGTGGTGAAGGAATTTGTAATATAATATGTTTGGTTAACAAGAAAGTTAACGAGAAAGTGAAGAAGAATTTGGAGTTTATTAGAAACTGTTAACTAACTCATAATAATGATCTGAGCTCTGTTTATATACAAAGATGATTACACTCACTTGAGTCTGTTACAACAAATATACACGCTTAACAAACTCATTAACAGTAAGCGGAGTCAACTAACTAACTATAACACGTCAGCAGAGTAATCATCTTATGTTTGCAACTCCATATTTTAACCATGCTCTGTAACATCCCCTCTCAAGCTAAACTATCCAGGGTGAACATTTAGCTTACTTCGAAGGTAATGAAACTGATCAAAAGTTAATGGCTTGGTAAGTATATATGCAGTTTGATCTTCACTAGGAACAAATTGCACAACAATCTTCTTTGCTGCTACTTTTTCCCTGATGAAATGAATATCTAGTTCCACATGCTTGGTTTTAGCATGATATACTAGATTGTAAGTTAATGCTATAGCACCTTGATTATCACACCACATTATAAGAGCTGCAGCAAGCTTAATATTGAGTTCCCCGAGCAGAGCTTGAATCCATACAACCTCAGAATTTGGCCTGAGCTAAAGCTCTATACTCAGCTTCAGTACTGGACCTTGATACCACTGGTTGCTTCTTCACCAGGAAACTAAGTTTGAGCCAATGTAAACATCATACCCAACAACTGACTTTCTATCATCTTTGTCACACGCCCAATCTGAGTCACTGAAGCAATTCATTTGTAAAGTTCCAAATTGATAAAAATGTAGACCAAAATGAATTGAGCCCTTCAAATATCTCAGAAGTCTCTTACAAGCTTCCCAATGTTCTGCTGTTGGTGAAGCCAGATATTGACTAAGTTTATTAACAGAGAAAGCTGCCTTGTTAGTGTCACATACTGCAGTGCTCCAATTATGCTTCTATACTGAGATGCATTTGGAATAGTTGAACCTGATCCTTTTATGAGCTGATGTCCTGTGGACATGGGAGTAGGAACTGGGCTACAATCTGCCATATTATGCTTTGCTAAGAGGTTAGCTATATACTTTGCTTGAGAAAGATAGAATCCATTTGTTGTTTTGGAGACTTCAATCCCAAGAAAATAATTCAACTCTCCCAAGTCCTTCCAAGCAAAAGTTTTCTGCATATTAAGAATCACTTGCTGCACCAGTTGATAGTTAGAACCAGTAACAATGATATCATCCACATATACTAGAACAAGCAAAATGTGGCCATTTTCCCACTTATAGAAGAGTGAACTATCAGACTTAGAATTGAGAAACCTCCATTGAGATACCATAGCAGACTTGAACCTGTCAAACCATGATCTGGGGCCTGTTTTAATCCATAGATGGCCTTCTTGAGTTTACAGACATGATTAGGCTTGGTGGAATCAGTAAACCCTGCAGGCTGTGCCATATATACATCCTCAACCAAAATGTCATTTAAGAAGGCATTATTGACATCAACCTGTCTTATAATCCACTTATTCATAACAGTTAAGCTTAAAACTATTCTGACGGTTGATAATTTTACAATTGGACTGAAGGTTTTAGTGTAATCTTCTCAATGTGTTTGATGGAATCCTTTAGCTACAAGACGTGCTTTGTATCTAGAAATGGTATCATCTGAGTTGTGTTTAATTCTGAAAACTCACTTACTTCCTATCACTTTGACAGGAGTTGAAGGTAAAACCAAGTCCCAAGTATCATTGCTTATAAGAGCTTGATACTCCTCTTGCATTGCCTTGAACCACTTTGGATCCGAAATTGCTTGGGTTATAGATGTAGGTTCTGAAGGTTTAGCCAAAAGATCAGCAAGATATGATTTTGGTTTAAAAATACCAGCCTTAGATTTGGTTATCATATGGTGTCCTACTGGAGGTGCAGCTGGTATTACATGAGGTGGTGAGTGAATATGTCTTAAGGATAAAGTGTTAGATAGTTGTTCTGTGTGAGAAGATATATGAGAAGAAGATAGAGATGGAGAAGGAGTATATACCTCTCTAGGAGCTGGAGATGAAGTCTCTGAGGAATCACTTGCTGGTTGAGGTTGCAGAGGAGATTATATTGGAAAATGAGTAAAAAAAGTGAAGTTAGGAGAGACTGTATTTGATGAGACACAAGACTGAGAGACATAAGAAAAATTTAAACCAGACACATATGGAAAAGAATTCTCATAAAAAATTACCTGATTTGAGATGTACACTCGACTAGAGGAATGAAGACATTGATACCCTTTGTGTTGATTGTTGTAGCCAATAAAAACACATCTTCCTGACCTAAAATCAAGCTTGTGTTTATTATATGGCCTGAGATAGGGATAACAAGCACAACAAAAAATTCTAAGAAAGTTATAATCTGGTTTTTGATCAAAGAGTTTCTGGTAAGGAGAAATGTTATTTAAGGTTGGAGTTGGTAACCTATTAATGAGAAAAACAGCCGTGTGAAAAGCATTCCACCATAATTTGAGTGGCAAGTTTGCTTGAGCTAATAAGGTGAGGCCAATATCTACAATATGCTTGTGTTTTCTCTCTATTCTATCATTTTGATGGTGAATATAAGGACAAGGATGCCTGAATTGGATTCCAGATTGAGCAAGATAAGTAGAAAAACTTCTAAACTCCCCTCCCCAATCTGTTTGCACAGTTTTGATATTGTTATTCAAGAACTTTTCAATGAAGCTTCTGAAGGTTATGAACACTTGTAGTGCATCAGACTTAGCAGCTAAAGGAAAAATCCATGTAAATCTACTGAAATCATCTAAGATTGACATATAGTAAGAATAGCCTTGAGTTGAAGTACCATGTGAGGGACCCCAGAGATCAGCATATAAAAGCTGAAGAGGTTGAGTTGTTTTTGTGGCAACAGAATCAAAATGTAACAAGTGGCTTTTGCCAAATTGACAGGCAGTACAGAAGTTCAAGGCTTTGGTTTTATTAAAAATACCAGCAATACAATCCTTCAATACAATTTTAAGAGTATAAAAAGCAGGATGCCCTAGCCTTTTGTGAAGTAGATTAACATCTACTACACTTGCACTAGCTATAAAGGCTGACTTACATGACAGATGATTGACTGAATCAGAACTGTTTAGTGAACCAGAAGGATTACAAGACATAGAAGGAAAATAAGCAAACATAGACTCAAATTTATTGGAAGAAGATTGACATAACAAAGCTGTGCTATCTTGAGATAATTGAGATGCACTTTGGACTTAATACAATCCTCCTTTTGCAATTCCTCTAAGAAAAATGATCCCTGAGCTCCTGGCCTTAACAAAACAAAAAGTTGCAAGGAATTCAATAGTAACACTGTTATCAGCTAAGAGTTTTGAGACACTAAGTAAATTTTTGGTTATTTGAGGAACATGAAGAACATGATTTAGTAATAAAGGCTCATGTGTGGTTGTGTTTAGCAATACTGATCCAATGAGATTAATATGCAAAGAGGAACCATTCCCAACAAGTAATTTTTCATTTCCAGTGTAAGCTTTTGGTGCAAGAAGTTTACCTGAATCATTAGTGATGTGATTAGTAGCACCACTATCAATGTACTAGGTAGGATCTTCAACAATCTATGGAGCAGGCACTAATGGAGCTGAAGAAGAACATCCACTGTTATAATCTCCATTAGAACAAAAAGCAGGTGCAGAAGGACTGGCACCAGAGGAGCTTCCAGGATGGGCAACATAAAATGCAGCAGGATCTGAGTACATCATATAACCTTGATAACCAGAACCTCTTGGCATATTAGAATTTCCAAAATTAGGATGACCAAACATATTGCCAGAATGAGGATAAAAACCTCTGCCATTATTTCCATTAAAAGACCTACCACCAGCATTTCCAAAACCTCTTCCAAAGTTTCTTTGACCAGGCCTAAAGTTACCATTAAATGCTCCTCTAGCTTGATTCCTTGAAGGCACAAAAGCAGAGTTGTACCTGTTTCTGCACTTATTGGCTCCATGACCAGGTATAAAACATATTTGACAGATGATTGTTGAATTAAGATCACCAGTCTGACCCATACTATTACCACCAAAACCAGAGTTATAAGCACCTCCATAAGTTCCATTGTTGTATTTTTGGTTACCACCAGCATTTTTTCCAGAATTATATTGCTTTTGAGCTATATTAGCTGTCAGATTATGTGTAACATCACTGGCAATTTTGCCTTTCCTCTGCTCAACTCTATTTTTGTGACTTAGCAGCAAAGAATAAAATTCATCAAGACCTATCTTGTCCCTTCTAGCTAAAACACTAGTAACCAGAGATTCATAATCTGAAGAGTCCAATCCAGTTAACACATGTTGAATAAAGTCATTCAATTCAACAGGTTTTCCAGCCAAGGCTAAGCTATCAGATAACCTTTTCATTTTAGCGAAGTAATCAATCATAGACATAGATCCTTTTTTAAGTGTTTGAATCTGCATTTTAAGTGGCATAATTCTAGCCTGAGACTGAGAGATAAACATACTTGTGAGTGCATCTAGAAGCTCTTTGGCAGTGGAGCAATGAATCACTGTTGCAAGTAAGTTTTGTTGGATAGACGACATCATCCAACTCAGAATCAATTGATCAGTCTTAATCCAAGCTGTATATTCTAGATTGATCTCTTGATCCTCTGCTCGAGTTGAACCACTAGTAATAGTGCTAGCTGATGAGAGAAATTGCGCTGGACAAGTTCGATCACCATTGACGAAGCTCTCTAAACCGTTTCCTTTGATTGATGTTAAGATCTGAGTTCGCCAAACAATGAAATTATTCTGATCTAGTTTGATTGGAGTTGCAAAGCTATATGATCCTGAAATTTGATTAGAGCTCATCATGGCTAGCTTTGATACCATGAAGGAGTTTGTAATATAATGTGTTTGGTTAACAAGAAAGTTAACGAGAAAGTGAAGAAGAACAAATAAGAAGAATCCGGAGTTTATTAGAAACTGTTAATTAAATCATAATAATGATCTGAGCTCTGTTTATATACAAAGATGATTACACTCACTTGAGTCTGTTACAACAAATATACACGCTTAACAAACTCATTAACAGTAAGCTGAGTCAGCTAACCAACTATAACACGTCAGCAGAGTAATCATCTTATGTTTGCAACTCCATATTTTAACCATGCTCTGTAACAAGTGGAAACTGACCTTCGGGCAGGAGCACATCACTGATATGATGTATGCTATATATTTATAACAGAAAAATAGTATATGAAGAAAAAACTGAAGAAAAGAACCTTTATCCTTTTTCTTCTGCTTCTTATTGTTTGGGTGTAATTAATAATATGATGTATACTATTTATAACAAGAAAAAACTGAAGAAAAGAATCTTTATCTTTTTTAAATTTCACTAAACAAATGAGAAAACACAATCATGTAATTTGTTATTTTTTCAGCGGCTCGGGGTCATTTTCATAGGATTATCATTTGCATTATTAATTCAGTCTCTGGCGGCCAATCCTGGTGTTAGCACAACTAAGAAAAAAATTATAAATTTTGTATCCATAAATATATATTTTTTGAAAATGAGATAGTGCCTGTACAATTTTGTTTAGTTTAATTAGTTATTTCAACTAACATATAATTTTTTTTTTAATGGGATACATTTTCAGGCAAACACTTATCGGAGATTCGCTGGGCCAAATACCTGAAATCCATTTATTTTTGCCTACGGATTTTGGCCGAATTTGCAGTAGTCGCTGCCGATATACCGGAAGGCGCACATAATATTTCTTAATTTATTAAAATTTACTTTCGTTTCGATTGACCTTCACTAAATTAACAAAACTTGTATCATCTTTTGGTTCAGTGATTGGGACGGCATTTGCCCTTAATATACTATTTCATATTACGATATGAAATGGAGTAGTCGTCACTGCGTGTAGTGCTATACTGATTCTTGCACTGCAGAGATATGGGGTTACTTCTATTACACTCTATATATATATATATATATATATATATAAAATCTTTTAGTTTGTAATTTTACCAGTTGGCATCATAACCGTTTTATAACTATCAGTTTCATTTGAATAATTATTTTCACATTTAAAACTTCTCTCAGATATGTTTATCTGTTTGAGTTTATGCTTTTTATTTTTTATTTTAATTTTTATGCTAAGTCATTTTCTTTAACTTTTTTGGTCCATAAATAGTAAACTAAACATTTTCAACTAAAATTTCCTATTTTCAAATTCCATTACATAAATTTTAGTTTTTTTCGAATGAACCTCGACAAGCAACAGCAATTTTATTAAAAATAAAATGTTGCATTAACTTCTTACCATGTGTATAGAAATGGTAGATTCTAGGATTTGAGTCTTAAAGAGACTGCTCCTCGCATTTTAATTAGTTTGTAACTTCTACTTCCACTCTTTTACTCACATCCCCATTAATTTGAAAACTTTTAAAATTATTTTGAGGATATTTTATGTTCTACGGAATTAATTTTATCTCACATAATAATATTTCACCTTTTAAAACTTGAGTATAATCGAAAATGTGTCTAAATTTTCTAATAAATGATTTGGCATGTAAATGGGTAGGTGAGGAATCTGGAGATCTTAATTATAGTGCTTGTACTGATAATGGCCGGTTGTTTTATTTTGCTGATGGCTCAAGTAAACCCTACAGCAGTTGATGTACTCAAGGGAATGCTTATACTCAAGCTCAATGGCCAAGGGGCCACCATCGATGCGATCGCTCTATTCGGTGCCCTTGTCATGTCGAATAATCTATACATATACCTTTTGACTTAATACTAAGATATATCACACTCTATCTAGATCTAATAGATATAATAGAAACTCACATAAACATTGCAAAAAAGCTTCCTATAAATATTGTAGGACCTAATTTAATTAACAATGTCTGATCGTCTTAAATGTGAATACCTTAACATGCAGGCACAATCTTTTTCTCCAGTCAGCTTTTGTACTCTCTAGAAAGGTGCCCGATTTTGCTCATAGTTTAAATGTAAGTCTGCTCATATTAACTATATAGATCATTCAATATATTAACCATACAGAATCATTCAATAACTTCTAACATATGATTTGTTAAGTGCATGTCGCTTTTTTTTAAAAATTATTCTTTGATTTCTTTCACAATATGTATGTTGATATTTTCTTATGTAGAGTGGACTGGCCCTCTTTGTATTTTTTTTTTCTTATCAATATAGCAATGGTCTCAGTATCAACTTCCGTCTGCTCAACCACAAATTTGTTAAGTAAAAACAAGGAACATCGCAGTGATATAACACTTATCTTGGCTTATTTTCCTCCTCCAGATCCCTATTTTCAATTAATTGGTATGAGGAGGAAAAGAAGCCAAGTTATGTGTTATATCATTACAACATTTCTTGTTTTCACTTGACAAATTTGTGGCTGAGCAGATGGAATTTGATACTGAGACCATTGCTAAAAAAAATGATACAAAGAGGGCCAATCCACTCTCTATAAGAAAATATCGACATGCATATTGTGAAAGCAAGAAATCAAAGAATAATTAAAAAAATGAAGTGACATGCACTTAACAAATCATATATTGAAGCTATTGAATGATTCTGTGTAGTTAATATAGCAAATGATTCTGTATAGTTAATATGACCAGACTTACATTTACACTATGAGCAGAATTGGGCACTTCTCTAGAGAGCACAAGAGCTGAGTGGAGAAAAAGATTGTGCCTGCATGTTAAGGTATTCATATTTAAGACTATCAAACATTGTTAATTAAATCAGGTCCTACAATATTTATAGGAAGTTTTTTTGCAATGTTTATGTGAGTTTCTATTATGTCTATTAGATCTAGGTAGAGTCTGATATATCTTAGTATTAAGTTAAAAGGTATATGTATATATCATACGACATGACAAGGACACCAAATAAGGCGATGGCACTGATGGTAGCCCCTTGGCCATTGAGCTTGAGTATAAACATGCCCTTGAGTACATCAAATGCTGTAGGCTTTACTTGAGCCGTTTCAGCAAAACAAACAATCGGCCATTATCAGTACAAGCACTCTAATTAAGATCTCCAGCTTCCTCACCTATCCATTTACGTGCCAAATCAAATTGTTAGAAAATATAAGCACTTTGGGAATTACACTCGAGTTGTAAAAGGTAAAATATTTTTGTGTGAGATAAAATTAATTCCGTAAAATGTAAAATATCCCCAAAATAATTTAAAAAATATTTAAATTAATGGGGTTGTGAAGGCAAGAGTGGAAGTAGCTAGAAGTGACAAACTAATTAAAAAGTGAGGAGCAGTCTATTTATGACTCAAATCTGAGAAGTCATCGTTTCTATACGCATGGTAAGAAATTAATACAATATTTTATTTTCAATAAAATTGAACTCGCTAATCAAGTTCATATGAAAAAAAATAAGATTTATGTAATGGAATTTGAAAATAGAAAATCTTAGTTGAAAATATTTAGTTTACTATTTCTAGACCAAAAACTAAAAGAAAGTGACTCAGCACACAAGCATTAAAACAAAATAAAAGAACACAAACTCAAACACATCTCAGAGAATTTTTTGAGAGGTGAAAAATGAAAATAAACATTCAAATGAAACTGATAGTTATAAACAGTTAGGATGACAACTGGTAAAATTATAAACTAAAAGATGATACAAGTTTAGTTTACATCTAATATAATATAAGTTACCCCATATTGTTGCAGGGCAAGAATCGTAATAGTGCTACACCCAATGATGAGTACTTCACACCATACTGGAGTATGCAATAGTATATGGAGGGCCGTCCCAATTACTGAAAGATAATACGAGTTTGTTTTAAGTTAATGAAGGTTAATTAAAGCAAAAGTAAATTTTAATAAATTAAGAAATATTATACACGCCTTCCGTATATCTGCAGCGACTACTGAAACTTCGGCCAAAGTACATAAGCAAAACATAATCGATCTTGGTAAGTGTTTGCCCGAAAATGCATCCCTTAAAAAAAAAAAATTGTATGTCAGTTGAAATAATTAATTAAAGGGGGAAGGCCACCCACACCCTTAAGGTTTGCTTAAATGGTCACACAGACCTCTTTTTATAGTATTACACCATTGATTACAACAACCCAATAATTGACTTTAAATAAAGTTCTATAATAATTATAAATATAAATTAAATAATCTAACATATAAAGTCAGATAAAATTTATAAAATATTTTGAATATTAAAAGTTATTTTAACATTATTAATATGTCATTTTCTTTTAATAATAACAAAATCTATTTGACATATTAATAATATTAAAATAATTATACATAACTGATGGTTGTCAAAGCCAACAAAAATAAATTCCTACTCTAAATAAATTGTGTATAATGATTGAGCAGGGTCGTGTCCACAGAGATCGGTAATTATTTAAATCCTTTTGAAACGTAAAACGTAAAATGGGGGAATTGTTGACAATAATAAAAATCAAATTAAAATAACAAGAATGTAAATTAAAGTTGTAATTCAAATTGGAGAAAGCTCTGGTTGAAGGAATTAACTCAGCTTGATTCACCTACTGATCATTGATTCAAATATAGATTATTATTACTCATGAATAGACCGGTTATAGCTACTGAGACCCTCTAATAGCCAATCTCTCCTTAACTAGTCGATAACCAAGGTACGACCGTTGGTTATTTCCCTAATCAATAGACAACCCTAGATACGATCATAGGATTTAATCAATTGACAGCCTGAAAAACCAGAGAGACCCAAATCCTAATCAACACATATGATGATTCATTTAAATTAGATTATTTATTCTCACAACACAACTCTCTGCTATATTATTTGTCACAAACATTAAATTCTTCATACGATGAATCCTTTAATTGACAATAGATTAAGTTGATAATTAAATAGTGGCCAATTACCTAATTAACAAACATAATCATGAAAATAATTCAGAGAATAAACAAATACCCAAAAAGCAATAAAATAATTAAAGCACAAGAAAGATCTTACAGTAGTGATGAATCAAAGCTTCATTAACTTTCAACCAGAAAAATAGGTTTAGTTCTTCATAGAGAGAAGAGAAAAAATTAAATCTAGGGTTTCTTTCTTTTTCTCCAATCTCATTCCCCCCTTTTTCACAATAGATTCCTCCCTTAAATACTCTCTCTCTCTCTTCTCTTTTATAATTCTATTTAAAATAAAATACTAATATCTGAAATATTAAATTCGTAATTACAAAAATAACAAAAAATACAAAATATGTTAAACTAAAAACTGCAGGTCCGCAGTTGACAGCACGCGCCCACGCCTTATCAACAAAGTTATTCTGACGCTCATAATTTCTCCAAGAGAACAATCATCCTTAAACATCATCTTTTAGCTCAATTTTATCACCAATCAATAGAATTGCACCTACAAAAGTAAAACACAAGTAAACCATTATTATTAAGTGCAAAACATCGATATTAAGGGAAGTAAATAATGCAAAACTAGTGCATAAATTGCACTCTAACAAATTCCCCCACACCAAGATGATGCTTGTCCTTAAGCATATAACTCAAGACTAATCCCAAATCTCCACTCAATTCTCATCTCAACTCATCCAAAAACAATTTTAAGCAAGCATACCTGAAGAAATTAAGTCGATCAACATTCGAGAGACAAGGATTTTAAAGCATAGAATTTCATAAGATAGAATAAGAAAATTCAACCACCAAGAAGATCCATTCAAAATTCAAGTGCAACAAGATTTAATAGCCCTCTCAATAACTTCACTCCATGCACTCAAAGTGTTTAGGGTGTCATTTATTCACTCAAATCAAATCAAAGAATGCTATTACCATAAGCTTGCTCATATATCACATCTCAATCCAAAAAACATGAATAAAATGCAAAAAATCTAAGGGTCTTAAAAGGGTTGTAATGGGGTTAAATAGGTTGAATGAAAAAGAAAGGTTTACGAAAGAAAAAGAGATCAAAATGAGAAGAATGAACTCATTGAATGAACTTATGATATCAAAATGCTTATTTCTACTCAAGTCACCAAGAATGTAAACATTTTTTTCTTTTTTTTTCGATTTTTCTTTTTCTTTTCTTTTTCTTTTTTTGTTGTTTTTTTTTTTTTTTGAATCAAACAAAAGAAACGAACCTTGCACAATTTAATTCAAGCATAATGCTTGTTGATCTAATTGAGAAACTTTTTTACAAGGTAGAAAAAGCAACAAAATATATCCACACAATGAGTCCAAAAATCTCCTTAAATTGAGGCTCAAAAAGAAAAAAAAAATGGTTAAGTAGACGGAGAAAATTAGATGGGTAATGGTTAAGGCTCAAACAAAGATAGCAAATAAAGGTCTTCGGGTAGAGAAAAAAAAATGCGAGAATAGAAAAATGGAAAAGGGTTTGCCCTTATCATTTTAATGCATAAAATCCCGTAATGCAGCTTCAACATGCATAACAAAGCAAGTTCTAGAATAAACAAACTAAGATTGATATTCACACAACAAAAATATTAGAGCAAAGTGGTTGCTCATAGGCTCAAATCCTCACAAAGTTGGTAAATTTGCCATCAAATCATGTACACTCTTCAAATGAATCAACCATCAATAGTGGTGTAGAATGAGAAGAAGGTATGAGTGATATATAAAAGAAAAGGTAAAAATGATAAGAAGTGAGAAAGATGTATGTAGTAATATGAAAAGTGAAAGATAAAATGTGAGTGATGAAAGAGTATGATAGAATAAAAATAGATGTAAATAATTTGAGATAGATGGGAAAAGAGTAGTGAGAGAGAGAGGAAAAGAAAATTAATAATATATGAAGCATACTAACTCCAAAATTATTTAAGGATGAGCAGAGTGAAAATAGATGAGTAGAGTGAAAACAATAATTCCAGACATCAATAATGCAAAAATCTCTCCCCCACACCAAGAACTTACATTGTCCCCAATGTAAGATAATCAAAGCTCACATAAAAATTAAAGCGTAAGGATAAAAGATTAAGGGCAAAAAGAAACTTCCCTGAATTGTGAGCTTTGATCCACATAACGTCTATGGGCTTGGCGGAAATGGTGGGGTAAATCCCACACTCTCGAAGTATGCGGCCAAATTCTGCTCCATCTTGTTCAGCTTGTGCTCCATTTTCTCTAACTGAATGCTCAAAGGTGGTGCAGATGTAGAAGGAATAGTTGGCGGGGCAGCAGTGTCGGCTGGAATACAGGGCGTAGGCTGGTTGCGTTGCGTTGCTGGGGCTTGCGTTGCTGCGTTACGGGCTTGCGTTGCGCGCTGCTGGGCTGCGAGACACGGGATGCTGGTTCGCGCTGCGTTGCGGGGCTGGATCTACGCACTGCTGTGTTCGCGTTGTGTTTCGCGGGAGAGCTGGTTCTAGGTTACGTTGCGGGGCGTGCTCGTTGCTGGTACTGCGCGCACGGGGGCTTGCGTTTTCTGGCGGGCTGGTTTGCTGCTGGTGTGCTGCAAGCTGTTGGAAAAGAAAACAAGATCTGGAAAATTAGGGATTTTGTGAACAGTAAAAAAATTTTTTTTTTTGAACAATGATGATTTTTTATTATAAATAAATATATAAAAGAAGAACAACAGAAACTCTCTTTTTTTTCATTTTTTTAAAAATTAAATTAAATTAAAAAAAATTTTAATTTTTTTTTTTGATGAATCACTTTGAGACACAAAAAAAATTTCAGAAGTACTTTTCTAATAAGCACGTGGGCACGTCTTAAAACTATTTTACGTTAAAAATCACAGAAGTACTTATTAGTTAAGACGTGGGCACGCCTTATCAAAAATTTTCTTCTGACCAAAATAAGCAAACACATTATTTTTTTTAAAAAAAATCTGAATCAAAATTAAAAGAAGATATAACAAAAACCAAAATAAATAAATCATTTGGGTTGCCTCCCAAAAAGCGCCTTTGTTGTATGTCTTTGACTAGACACGTTTATGCATCAATCTCCATAATTGGGACTCTCGAGAGCCACATTCTCCAAAATATTCACCGAAAAACCTTCATAAAAAGGTTTTAAGCGATGACCATTAACCTTAAAAATTTTGTCAGAGGTCGGACTTCGAATCTCAACTACACCATGAGGAAAAATATTAGTAACAATAAAAGGTCTAACCCAACAAGAACGTAATTTACCCGGAAAAAATTTAAGCTTAGAATGAAAAAGAAGAACTTTTTGACCAACAGAGAACTCCTTTCTCAAAATCATTGTATCATGAAATGTCTTCGTCTTTTCCTTGTAAAAAACTTCCTGCACTATAGGGTTAATAACATCCATAGAAAATACCGAATGTTCCTCACTAGGATATTTCATGGCATCATTCATATTGAATTCTATAACCTCTCCATCAAACTCCATAGTGAGAGTCCCTTTATGTACATCCATTTTAGTCCTAGCAGTCTTAAGAAAAGGTCTTCCTAGCAAAATTGGGACAGAATTAGAGGAGTTATCATCTTCCATATCAAGTACATAAAAATCAGCAGGAAAAACCAACTCATTAACTTGTACTAAGACATCTTCTAATACCCCATCAGGATATGCATTAGACCTATCAGCTAGTTGAATTATCACGCCAGTTTCTTTTAACGGACCAACATTCAAAGATGAATAAATGGAACGAGGCATGACATTAATAGAAGCTCCTAGATCTAACAAAGCCTTTTCAATTCTAACACTACCAATTTTACAAGGGATAGTAAACATACCTAGATCCTTGCACTTAAGAGGTAATTTCTTTTGGAGAACTGCTGAAACATTCTCCCCCATGTGAACTTTTTCATCTCCTCTTAATTTTCTCTTAGAGGTGCACAATTCCTTAAGGACTTTAGCATATCGAGGTATTTGTTTTATAGCATCTAATAAAGGAATATTTACCTCAACCTTGCGAAATGTCTCAAGGATGTCTTTCTCTTGTTCCTCATTCTTGGATTTTGCAAACCGGTTTGGAAAATGAGGAGGTATCACAATAGGTAGGGGTTTCGCTCTGGTGGGTTCCGCATCATGAGATTGAGGCATCAATTCATTCTTCTCAAGCTCATCTTCTACATGCTTTGTCACTTTCTTACTCGGCTCTTGCAACTCTTTCCCATTTCTAAGGATGACAACACTAACGTTTTGCTTTAGATTCACCTCAGATTGTGAAGACAATCTCCCTAATACTTGAGACTCCAAACGGCTCACTGTAGTCGCCAATTGACTCATTTGGTTCTCCAAATTCTGAATGCTTGCTGTAGTTGCCTGCTGAAATTGTTGAGTGTTAGTCGCAAGTGATTTAACAATTTCTTCAAGAGATATACCTGACTTAGAGGTTGACTGTGGAGGTGCTGGTTGTCTTGGTGGATACTGTTGTGGGAATCCTGACGGCCTAACTCCATAGCTGAAGTTGGGATGATCCTTCTATCCCGGATTGTATGTTTGTGCATAAGGATCATACCTCCTTTGAGGCATGCCTGGAAATCCTCCAACTGCATTGGTTTGTTCAACGGGTTCTTCTTGAAGTGTAGGACACATATCAGTTGAATGACCCATATTGTAACAAATGCCACAAGTCTTCACCTGTTGCACATTGCCTACAACAAACTTTTCCACAAGAGAAGTAAGTTTATCTAAACGTTGTTCAACAGAAAAAATATTTACCTCATTCACTGTTCTTGAAGTGGCATCTTGCCTGCTGCCAAATTGTTGTGCGTTGGCAGCCATATTTGATATCAACTCCCTTGCTTGAGTAGGGGTCTTGTTCACTAACACACCTCCACTAGCAGCATCTATCATACTCCTATCCATCAATGATAGTCCTTCGTAAAAATATTGAATAAGAAGTTGATCAAAAATCTGATGCTGGGGACAGCTGGCACACAATTGTTTGAATCGCTCCCAATACTCATACAAAGTCTCCCCAAGAAGTTGTCTGATCCCACAAATGTCTTTTCTGATGTTAGCAGCTCTTGAAGCAGGAAAGTACTTCTCGAGGAACTGCTTCTTCAAACCATTCCACGTTGTAATTGATCCAGGAGGCAAGTAGTACAACCAGTCTTTAGCTAGTCCATCTAAAGAGAAAGGAAAAGCACGCAGCTTAATCTGCTCTTCAGTCACACCTTGTGGTCTCATACTTGAACATACAACATGAAACTCCTTGAGATGTTTATGAGGATCTTCACCTGCAAAACCATGAAACTTGGGTAACAAATGAATAAGACCAGATTTTAATTCAAAATTTACCTCCAAGTCTACATATTGAATGTAGAGTGGTTGTTGATTCAAGTCTGGTTCAGCTAAATCTCTAAGAGTTCTTTCTACAGGTGCAGGTCTATCCATCACTTGTTCTTCTGAATCGCTAGATGATTCAACTAAATCAGGCACTGTATCTGTTTCAGAAAGCAAAGGCGACGAGGATCGTTGCTTAGCTCGCTTTGTCTGCTGTCTCAGTTGCCGAGCTGTCTTCTCAATTTCAGGATCAAACGAAAGTGTACCTGTACGAGAAGAACGAACCATACACCAAGTAAAACGTAAAAAGGATTAAATAAATGACACCAATCCCCGGCAACGGCGCCAAAATTTGATGGTTGTCGAAGCCAACAAAAATAAATTCCTACTCTAAATAAATTGTGTATAGTGATTGAGCAGGGTCGTGTCCACAGAGATCGGTAATTATTTAAATCCTTTTGAAACGTAAAACGTAAAATGAGGGAATTATTGACAATAATAAAAATCAAATTAAAATAACAAGAATGTAAATTAAAGTTGTAATTCAAATTGGAGAAAGCTCTGGTTGAAGGAATTAACTCAGCTTGATTCACCTACTGATCATTGATTCAAATATAGATTATTATTACTCATGAATAGACCGGTTATAGCTACTGAGACCCTCTAATAGCCAATCTCTCCTTAACTAGTCGATAACTAAGGTACGACCGTTGGTTATTTCCCTAATCAATGTACAACCCTAGATACGATCATAGGATTTAATCAATTGACAGCCTGAAAAACCAGAGAGACCCAAATCCTAATCAACACATATGATGATTCATTTAAATTAGATTGTTTATTCTCACAACACAACTCTCTGCTATGTTATTTGTCACAAACATTAAATTCTTCATACGATGAATCCTTTAATTGACAATAGATTAAGTTGATAATTAAATAGTGGCCAATTACCTAATTAACAAACATAATCATGAAAATAATTCAGAGAATAAACAAATACCCAAAAAGCAATAAAACAATTAAAGCACAAGAAAGATCTTACAGTAGTGATGAATCAAAGCTTCATTAACCTTCAACTAGAAAAATAGGTTTAGTTCTTCATAAAAAGAAGAGAAAAGATTAAATCTAGGGTTTCTTTCTTTTTCTCCAATCCCATTCCCCCCTTTTTCACAATAGATTCCTCCCTTAAATACTCTCTCTCTCTTCTCTTTTATAATTCTATTTAAAATAAAATACTAATATATGAAATATTAAATTCGTAATTACAAAAATAACAAAAAATACAAAACATGTTAAACTAAAAACTGCAGTTCCGCAGTTGACAGCACGCGCCCACGCCTTATCAACAAAGTTATTCTGACGCTCATAATTTCTCCAAGAGAACAATCATCCTTAAACATCATCTTTTAGCTCAATTTTATCACCAATCAATAGAATTGCACCTACAAAAGTAAAACACAAGTAAACCATTATTATTAAGTGCAAAACATCGATATTAAGGGAAGTAAATAATGCAAAACTAGTGCATAAATTGCACTCTAACAATAACATTCACAGTAGTTTATAAATTTTATATTATTTTATTTATAATATCTTTTTAAATTATGTCTACATTAGTATAAATCTTAAAGTCAATTTTTGGATTTATAGACTTTAATATTAATAATACCCGTTGGGATAGACTAATAATAAATTAATATTAAAACAATTTCATTATATACGTTATTTTATTAATTATACTTATTGTAATATTTTATTTGTATCATATGATACTTATTTATTATTTTTATTTTATTACTATGTGTATATTTATTTAGGTTATTATAATCAAAGGGAATAATAGTCATTTATGAAATTAAGGGGTCTACGTGACCATTTATAAAACTAAGGGTCTATGTGACTATTTAAATAAATTTTAGAGGTGTGAGCAGCCTTACCCTTAGTTAAACTAAATAAAATTGTATAGGCACTATCTCATTTTCAAAAAAATATACATTTATGGATACATTGTAATTTATAATTTTTTCATAGCTGTGGTGACACCCAAATTGGCCGTCAGAGACTGAATTACTAATGCAAATGACAATCCTATGAAAATTACCGAGAGCAGCATTTATTTTGTAAAATTTTAAAAGATAAAGGTTCTTGTCTTCAAATTTTTTCATATATAAAATTTTCGTTTTATATAGTATACCTCATATCAGTGATCTGATCCTGCCTGAACATTAGTTTTCACCATACAGTTACACACACAAATGATAATAATAACAAGAAATTTTGAAGTAATGCTAACCCTCACTAACATCATTTTTAAAATAAAAAAATTAAATTTTATTAATGAGTTTATTCAGAAAATGGGTTTAGTGAGCATTTTGGTAGGTTGAAATAGCTCCACCCTTTTACTTATTAAATGTTAAAAATTTTATTATAAAATTCTCCTTAACCAAAATTACTCTTAAGAACAAAAAGTTTTAACTTTTCTCGACGAATACGTGATAAATAACCAGTTCTCTGCGCACTGCTCGAAACCCATGTTCATGAAATCTATGATCTGATTTCGGTGAAATTTCAATTATCTACCTTAATTTATAATCCAAAGCTCTCTAATTTTTGGTTTGATTACTAACTGGAGAGCTCACCACTCCCAACCTAACAATTTGGTCTTTGATTCTTTTACAAATGTATCGGAAGTTTTTCTTCTTCTTTTTCCTTTTTTCCTTTTCAAAGTAAAAACATTTGGATCAAATCTAAACTATTGGAAGTTCTTAGTCTTTGATTTACATACAGTGCCACTGACGCTTTTACCAAACCAAGAACATAATATAGCAAACTAACAAATAATTTGATACATTTTCAATCTCTATATAATATATTGAAACTTGAGTGAACTAACGAACAATGGTAAAAATGGAAGTCTTGCAAATGCAGAAAGGGTTTGTGAATGTTGAGATAAGAAAAGTAGAAAGTGAAGATACATGTGTCATTAGGACTTGAGAGGTGCAATGAGCAGAAGAATGACTTTCGAATTTTTATAAGTGAAAGGGATTTAAAGAGATATTTATATAATGAGTTCGAATAACCTCACCCTTAAATCTGTTAAATAAATAATGTACAGCACATATGAATATCTAGTAGGTAAAATAAAATAAACAAATGCACCTGCAAGACAAACTAAAATTACCAATATTTTTATTCATAGGATACAAAATTAAAATAATATTGCTTACTGTTTCCGGGATACATAAGACATCAAAGTTCATGTCGCTGCTGATTAAAATTTAAGAATATTCAGAATTGAAACTCATCATTAGTTTGGCTCTTCATTATTTCCTTGCTGTTGCTCCTCATTTTTTATTTGCTCCTGCAGCTGAAGTCGGCTTGCCATTTTTCTCTTCTTTTTGAATTCTGGTTGCTGACTTCTTACTGTCTCCAAAGTCCTCTATTTATAGCACTTCGATCGGCTCGGCTCCCCCAATGGTGATAAGTCACTTGTTATTTAACAGGTTTGCTGGTTGAAACTTTAAACAAGTGAATAAGTACTTGTCCATTAGTTGTACTTGTCAATTAGTTACTAAATGTTACTTCACTTGAACATAGATACTAAATGTGACTGAGTCGGCGATATATTTGTAATCTTAACAAATTAGCTTTATCGATTGGGCAAGTCTAATTTTTCTATTTAATAGAGAGACTATCAAGAAAAATGATATTTTTCTATTTAGTCTTAAACATATTTTAAGGACAATTTTTATAGTCTCACATAAATTTTAATAACAATTTTTATAGTCTCACATAAATTTTAATAACAATATGTAGTCATAGAATTCAAAATTTAATGACGAAAGAACTTTGAAGTGAAAAATATTATTAACATAAATATAATTCATCACAAAGAAATCTAAAATCTAAAAGGTAACAATAAATAGTCTAAAATGAGATTACATTGTAGAAGAAAAATAAAAGTAACATTACACAAAAGTAGAATTAAGTAAACAACAAGTTGTTGTTTTATGAATGCTTCAACTTCCTTAAATTTGCTATCTTCTTCCTTGATTTTAATTTTTTATCCTTATTTTGCTGAGACAATGTTGTAGTAGATGATGACTTTGAAGGTACCTATCATTTTCAAGCTTTATAAAATTAAAGATTTTTCCCAAAAGTATTTCACAATTTGATCATCTATTATTGGTACATCATTTTTCTCTATCTATATTTGGCTCTACATGATTAAAAAAATAATACTAACAATAAAAAAAAAACTTGAGAAAACACTTAGGTAGCATTTACTTTTTGGATTGCCAATGCATAAAAGAATCGTATATGGCAAGCCAAATAGGTATAAATAAAAATATTTAGGTAAGAATGCAACATCAATTAAATTTTTCAATGAAACATATCCGCAATCAATTCTTTCATCCATTAAAAAGATAGAAAAAATTCTAAATGAAAGAAAGGAGATTACAAGCACATACTTGCTTTCATTATTACTTCAAATTAACAATATAATCAAAAGATTACAAGCACATAATCAACCTCGATGCACTTGCACAAATTTTGCATCCAAAGCTCTGAAGTTAATCTATTAAATAGTTGGCATCAAACTTGAATTAAATTAAATTATTAAGCAGTCAATCAATCAATGTTTACAGTAAAATAAATATAAAGTTGAAAGAAATAAAAGATTAAGTAAAAAATGAAAAACAAAATAGCGTACACATTTAGATTTTGTATGGAGACTACTTGAACCTTTTTCGCTCACTCCAATACATTTTCTGAAACAAAGTATTAAGGAAACTCTCTATACATTTTTGTTATCCCAGTACAAAGGAAGATAAGTATATTAATTTTGACTAAACATACAACAACCACTTGGTGGGGGGGAAGGCTTGTTAATCTTTATTTAGTCACTTCCCAGCAAATCCAACAATATTTTGAGCAAACTTTACTACTTTAGCAACCCAAGCTTCAAAATCGTCCTTTTAAACAACGCATCAAAACTACCTAATATTTTATATTTAAAATTTTGTAGCTTAACTTATTATTATATTGGCTGGACTTAAATAATTTACTAACTCTTTTTATTATATTAATACTAGCTATAATTTTCTTTAAAAAAATAAAGAAAGATGATTAATTACATACCAAGATGAAGTGAGCAAAAATTAGAAAGATCCCAATTTTCTAGAGTTCTTATGAAAGAGTATTAGGAAAAAAAAATCTAATATCATCAGACCTAAACCCACTGCCCAAATTGACAAACAAATTGATCTTAATATCCTAATTTTGCAAGAGTTTCTCAAAACCTAGTAAACTTTGCTTCAAATTCCTTCATTTATTTGCATGTATTTTATGTTTTTCTTTTACTAGATTCTCTTAGGAATTTTATCAAGCACTTGATAAGCATAAAAATATTCAAATAATAGATCTAAGAATTACAATCCCTAATTTTACCAAACACAAAAATATAAATTTCACATAATCCAATCACAACTAAACTAATCAAAATTAAATTGGCTGAGTTTATATATACTCACAATTTCGAAGTAGAACGAGAGATGCGAGTGAATTTTGTTGAGTGGCTTATTTTGGCATGCGTGAGTGAACTGGTGAGGGTGGCGTGCTTTGAGCGGCGAGCTTTTCAGCGGCGGCAAAGGGCGTGATTCTAGTGGCTTATGCGGCGGCTAAGGTAGAGTTACAGTGTTGCCTCCATAGTCGCGGGTTTTGTTCTGTTATCATCATTCACAAACACACGCACAAATTGGAAAGGATTACAAAAGATAAAGATGGGTAGTTTTTAATACAAAATCAATTAAAGTGAAGTGGTCAGGGAGAGAGTGGGAGGGAATTAAATTGTTTTGTTTGGATAACAACAAAATTGGCCGAGGAGTGAGGGAGGGGATTAATTTGTATTTCACGGTTTCATTAGAGAAATTTATGTTCTATTTAAATTTAGTATTTTTTATTTTTTATTTTTTTATCCAATATAATATGTATTCTTTTTATAAATCCAACATAATTAACTACTATAGGATTCTTTTAAAAATAAAAAAAGAAGCTATTATAAGTTTGTTATTATTGGTTTTTAAAAAAGTCTATTATCATTTTTTATTAATCCAAGTTAATTATTTTAAGGCTATTATTTTATTTTTTATTAATCTAACATAGTTAAACAAAATTTTTATGAAACTAAATAATAAACAATAATCTGGGTAATTAAACTTTAAGAAAAAAGAGCAATTTCAAGTCTTTATTTAAAATTTGCTAATTGTCTTTCAATACATTTTAGAATAAACTTCGATTTACTCTTTACTTGGAATGAAAATCATCAATTTATCTCCTAAAAGTATGAAGACTTCAATTTATTTTCACTTTCATTCAGAAGATGGTGGCAAAAGAGAGGAACAGTAATGACTTTTTTTTTTTAATCTTCTTAATAGTACATAGAGGTACATTGATGTTTTCACACATTAATAAGATAAAATATCAATTATTTAATAAAATACATAACAAAAATTTGTTGGTCACAAAATATAATATAATTAAAAAAATATTGATTATTATTATTTTTTTGGCCAATGTTGTAAAGTTCGTAAAAAAAAAAAAATGAATCGAATACTAAATAATGTGTCTCTGAAAAAAAATGGTCATGAAATACAAAATTACTCGAGACAAAATTTTAAACTACTATTTTTTAGTTTTTTCTCAGTAGATAATTATCTGTGACAAAAAAATAGGGTCTTAAAAATTAATCAAAACCATGTTGAGTTTCGAGACTAATATTTTTCGTCACAAACGGTTTGATCAATTTTACATCCCTCTTTTAGTTACGAAATGATTATGTCACTTATAATTATATTTCGCCACCATATTGTTTGTCATAAAAGATGATATTTTTGTCAGAAAATGATTAATTTTGGAGGGAAATTTTTGCACTAAAAAAAGCATGTCATTTTGTGGCTAATTTTATGTTTGTCGCAAAACATTTGATTAAGTGACCAATTATTGGGTTATAAAAAAATATTATTCGTTATAAAATATTACATGGGACAGGACGAGATTATTAGCTACGATTTTAAAAAATCGTCACATATTATTTTATGACAAAATCTACAAATGTCATAAAAAAATTGTCTTAAAAAGTCAAATTTCTTGTAGTGAATATTAGAGCTGTAAGGCACATTTATTTGTTTTTGTTTGCTTGCACAATTTATTAAGGTTTGGCATGTAGCTTTAAGTTATAGTATTAAAGTGTTTACTAAACAGTAGCTGTTGTGGCTTGGAAACTGAGTTAATTTGATTTATCACTTAAATGATGAAAAATCTATAATTTCTTTAGTATTTTGCCAAAATCATTATTTAAAAGTTGTATTTACTATACGCTATTAGCTTTATTTCATAATTACAACTTTTTTCGTTCAACAATTGTAACTTAAAAATTATAGTATCTCAATATCATACATGGTCTTAATAAATAAATCCCTAGTCCATATGTTGTCACTATAGAATATTGATATTAAAAAATTGGTGATTATTTGTACAAGTACGAGTTTTTCATTGTTTAACTAAATTTTAATGAAAGTATGAAACTGATCCCTACTAGTAGGTTGCATGTAACAACTTACTAAATAAAACTCTAATCCACATTTTGTCAATAGAAATTTTTCATAATGCAAATTTGTGCTTTTATTTGTCGACTATTGTAACACCCATTCCTTGTCTATTTGAATTTAATTATACTTATTTATGTAATCGTTTATCTTTTGTTTATGTGAATTTATTTTAATTAGCATTATTGAGATAAGGTATAATTCTTTTTATTAATTTTTAAAAAAAATTATAAGGGATTATCTATCTTTATTGTATTATAAAAGCATGTGTTTTTATAAAACTTAAACTCTTCCTATCTCCCTTCAATTTAAAACTCTTTAATTAAACAAACGTATAAAAGCAAAGAATTTTAGAGTTTTCTTTTATGTATGTTTGAAAGAAATTTTGACGTATTTATCCTTCTTTAATACATGCTCTTTAATACGATCTTATGTGTTGATAATGAATGCATGCATTGTTCTCTTTACCGTGAATGACTAACTAGGCATTATGAGGCATGAGCAGTGTGTTTTGATTACTGTTTTTTTTCCTTTATTTTTTATTTGATTTCTGCATGAAAGTTTCCATAAAATTAAAGCAGACATCTTCAATAATGTATTTTTTGCAAAGAGATTCGAAGTAACCAAATTGTTGTGAATTTTTGAATTTGAAATAGAGGTGCTGGAAAATTCTGATTTTCAGCAACATGTCTGAATTCGCCAATTTTTCTGACTATCCAAGTGATCTCTGAAAATTATGTTGATTTTTTTTTAATCCACATTAAGTCTACTTACTATATTTTTTATTTCATAATTTTTGGTATAAAAATTATTAAAAATCATTATGTTGGGCTGCTGCAATTCTGGAGACAGCATTCTAGAATTGTAATGGCTGATGATAAAATTATTTTAGGTAGTTAAAAGGCTTTAGAAAGACCTATAAAAGTATATTCCTATAATATTATGAGTCCTATATGATTTAAAGTTTATTTGACTAATTTTCATTGGGTTAACATTAAGTTATGGATTTTTTAAGTGCAAAACACAAACCTGAAAGCTCTGGACAGGTTTGCTGATCTCTTAATATAAATTCGTTTAAAATAGTTTTACATCTTCAAAAATTCTAGAAATTTGGTACATTGTTTCTTGATGTTTCTAATGTTGTAAAATCAAGTGGTCTAATTTTTATCAATATTATTAAATATTTTACGAATTTTCTAATTCAACTACCTCTATTTTTATCATTGCTGGACAATGTGGATATTTGCATGTAAAATTCTTTTTGCAATATGTTTCTGACTTTTATTCATTTTTTTTTAATTTTCATATGAAATGCTACACGTGTTTATGGTTTCTTTTTAATTTTTTATAATTTTCCAACATATAATTAGCTTGGTAAAAATCAGCTTGTATAGGATGGTCAGGTTTAGACCAGTATTGATGGTTTAGTGCTTATGACTAGGCTTGATTATGTTGGATTTATATCAAGGTCAAATTGAGCAATAATATTGATATGAATGTGTCTTGATGTTTTAGGACGAGAGTGAGCTCGTGGTTGAGGTTACCGTTCTTTTTATTGTTGAGGATCGAGGTAAGTAGATTTATGTATAGTACATGAATTTTACTATTAAATTACTTTTGATTCAAGGTATGTATTATGTTGAAAAAAATAAGTATATGAAACTGATTTGTTTAGTTTATTACAATATTTTGTTAAGTAAAATCATTCGTTAAAATTATTTATAATTGAAATTTATTTATTAAAAAATTATTTTATAAATTGTCTTTAGAATGAAAGTTTTTATTAAATTGTTTTAAGTCAAATACTTTGAAATAATTATTAGTTATTTAAATTTAATTTATGGAAGCTTACGAATGATTAAAAGTTCAAGGATAGTTTTAAATGATTTGGCTCATTCTCCGTAGTGATGTTATGTTATGGAAGGTTAGCCAGATTTTGTGCACATATAATGTTAATGTTAATGATTCCCGCGGGGTACAATGTCCTGAATGACGTTATATGGCCGGGTCATCGGGTCTACAGGTGATACTATGTGGCATGAACTAATTATGTTTTAAGTGTTTCAGATGCTATTGTTATGTTTAAAGGATTTACACGATTTTATGATGTTGTGATTTCTTTTTGCTAAACGATGATTTACAAATGTAATTTCCCTTATTATTATGCATTTCTACGAAATTCAATCAATTATATTTTAATGATTTTTTTTAGTGTTGTGCATGAATTTACTTACCGAGTTGACAACTCACCCATTGTTACCACTTTTTTGCAAATAGAGTTAGATAATTTGAACTTATGGTCTTAGGAGCAAGAATAAGAGCTCGATTTCTTTTGGGGAATAATGTTACATTAACAAGTTATGAATATTTTAGCTTCCTTTGGGATGATATTTATTTAAGGATATGTTATTTCATTATTTTTTTTCCTTTTGGAAGTTTAGAACATTTGTTGTTGGATATTAATTTAAAGATTTTAAAAATAAGAATGATGAAATGTAGTTTCACTTCAATTCCATCATAGCATCGTGTTAGTGAAATTGGGGAGTTACAACTATATTTTAATAAAATTGACCTATATACTAATAAATAAGTTCACTTTCAAATGGTATGACAACTTTATTTAACTTACGTAAGAGGATATTCATCAAGTGGCTGACAAAATTGTCAAAGATGGCTAGTGGCTATCAAAGATGATTGGTGCTGCAAATAAAGAAGCCGTAAATATTGAATTTGACAGATGGTAATAGGCACTGTAAAGTTTGAATGAAAAAGTGGTGGCACACAGATTTAACAAAGAAGAAGCCACCAATGAAGAACAAAAAATTAAAATAAAATATTAAACTAATAGTAAATTTTGGCTATAAAAGGACAGTTCCCTATAAGTTGTAATTAATTCCCTGTTTTTTTGTGAAAAGCAATCCCATTTCTCAATATTTAGAGGGCCGAGATTTTTTAGAGCTTAAATTGTGAAGTTCTTGAGAGTTTAGTGATTTAATAGATTGGGTGTATTGGGTTTTGGGTAGAGAGATAAAATATTACAATACTTGTAATACTCATTTCACTAGTAAAATTTTATCCTTCTATCTTTGTTAGTGGACATAAGTTAAAAGTCGAACCACATAAATTCTTTGTATGCTTGTTCTTTATTTTTTATTCAATTTAATTTTAGTTGTGGCCCAGTTCCACCCATTAATTTTCTAACAGAAGTATCAGAGCATTTAGTTGTCAGAGTAATGTTCACGTGAAATGTGGAAGCTGATCCTAGTAAAGTAGTTCGTGGTGAAAAGCAATAGAGGTAAAATATGGTTTAAAGGAAACAATTTCTTGTTGTGGAAAATAAAGATGAAGTTTATTTTGAGGAAAAATAATTGCTTGACGGCAATTAAAAAAAGGCCCAAGGAGATAACTGATGATGCCAAGTGGAACGAGATAGACAGTATTGCAATCGCTGATCTACATTTAGCATTGTTTGATGACGTGCTATCTCATGTGTAAAAGAAAAGGATAACAAAGCAAATATAGGATAATTTCACAAAACTGTACGAGGTCAATTCTTTACACAATAAGATTTTCTTAGAAAGAAAACTTTACACTCTTCGAATGATAAAATCTACATCAGTTACTAACCATATCAACACCCTGAAGACTCTATTTTCACAGCTCACAATGTTGGTCATAAAATAGAGGAAACTAAAGGTGTAATCTTTTACTTCAAAGTCTGCCAAATTCGTATGATCAACTCATCATCAATATGACAAAAAAAAAACCAAACAACAGTTTAGTCTTCGATGATGTTGCAGCCTCTGTATTAAATGAAGAAAGAAGACAGAAAAATAAGGAAGACAGATAGGTGAGTTTGCTGCAAGTGGAAGCGTTATTAATGACGAGAGAGAGATTAACAAAACGTGGCCTCAGTGAGAGTCACAATCATGGTATCAAAAAGTAAGAAGAATTTCAAATGTTATAACTGTGGAAAAAAAAAGGCAAAAAGATGATAAAGCGTTTGAGTCATTAAATACTCAGGGTTGTATGGTAAGTATTTTTGGTAATAATGAAATTCTCTACAGTGAGGCAATAGCTATTGCAGAGGGCAAGAAGCAGTAAGCTGACGTATAGTCTACAGACTTAGGAGCAACATGACACATGACTTCTCGGAGAGGATGGTTTTATAGATATGAACTTATCTTATGAGTCATCAAATGCTCAGGGTTGTGTGTACATGGGGTGATGATCATGCTTTGGAAATAACTAGTATTGATTAGTATTGGTATTGTTAAAATAAAATGTTAGATGGTACAATTTACACAATCTAAGAAGTACGATATGTCAAAGGCCTGAAGAAAAATTTATTGTCTTTGGGATAAATAGATAGTCTTGGGTATAAACTCATGTTAAAAATAAGATCATGAAGATAGTCAGAGGCGTGCTTGTGTTAATGAAGACGAAAAAGATTAGTGCTAATCTATATTCATGCTTAAAGGGGAAACACTACATGAAGCTAGTGCGTGTATCTTATCAAATGGATAAGAGTCAGCAATGATGTGACATTTTAAACTTGGTCACCTGTCTAAGTAACGTTTCAAGATTCTCTGTGAGCAAAAGTTACTTCTCGGGCTCAAATCGATAAACTTACTATTTTGTGAGCATTGTGTTATAAGTAGTATAGACTAAAGTTTACCAGATCTGATGCCAAAAGTAAATGCATTCTAAAAGGTGCAAAGTACTTTTTTGACTTTCATTGATGATTACTCCAAAAGATGTTGGGTGTATCTAATCAAGAAAAAGTCAAATGTGTTCCAGTGTTCAAAAATTTCAAAGCGAGGGTTGAACTTGAAACAAAAAAAAATCAAGTTCTTGAGGGAAGGTAATGATGGAGAGTATACAAACGACAAGTTTCTTGTGTTTTGTAAGCAGGAAGGTATTGGAAGACAATCATATACACTCCTCAGCAAAATAGAGTGGCAGAGTAGATGAACATAACTTTTATAGAAAGAATAAGAGTTATGTTAAGAACTACTAGTCTACCCAACTCATTCTAGGTAGAAGCAGCTAAAATTATATGTTATGTGGTTAATCAATCTCCATTAACTGCAATTGAGTTGATGATACTGATAAAAATATGGACTAGAAAACCAGCTGATTACTCCCACCTGCATTCATTTGGATGTCCTATGTACGTGATGTACAATGCCTAAGAAAGAACAAAGTTAGATCCAAAATCCATAATATGTTTATTCTTAAGATATAGTAATAGAATAAAGGGTATCGTCTATAGGACCCCACCGCCCAAAAGATAGTTATCAGTAAGGATGTTATTTTTATAGAAGATCAACTACAAAGGAATATTGGGGATGATATCACTTCTAAAAGTACATCAATCAACCCGTGAAAGACAACCGCTCATTGTGGCACTTGGAGTATGTTACAGAGATCAATATTGCATACTATCTTCTAACAGAGGACGAAGAATAATTAACTTTCCATGAAACTTTGAACAACCTAGATATTACTTTATTGCTAATAGTAATGCAGAAAGACATTGAAGCTCTACATTAAAATAACACATGAGATTTTGTACCACTACTACATGGTAGAAAAGCCATTAGTAACAAATGGGTCTACAAGATCAAATGTGATGGTAATAATGGGATTGTGCAAAATTAGTGATGAAAAGATATGCTAAAAAAAAAAAAGAAGACATTGACTTTAACGATATATTTTCTCTAGTGGTTCGACTCACGATAAAGAGTAGTCTTAGTGATGTGTGCTACATTTATGCTATGTTTAGAGTAGTTAGATGTGAAGACTACATTTCTTCTTGGAGAACTTGAAGAAGAAATTTATATGCTCCAACCATAAAGTTTTGCTAAAATAAGTAGGGAGAACTTTGGTTTGCAAGTTGAACAAATCTCTATACGGTTTCAAACAAGCGCTGAGGTGTTGGTATAAGAGATTTGATTCATTCACTATGAGCCTTGGATACAACTAACTTAGTTCAAACTATTATACATACTACAAGAGTTTTAATGATAATGATTTCATTATTTTGCTGTTGTATGTGAATGAAATGCTAGTAGCAGGCCCCAACAAAGATCGAATCGAAGAATTAAAGGGATAATTGGTTCTGGAATTTGATATAAAGGACTTCGAACTGCCAACCAAGATTCTACGGATGCAAATTCATCGAAATAGAAATAATAGAAAGCGAAATGGAAGAATTACTTGAAGAAAATCTTGTGGCGATTCAATATGCTAGATTGTAAGCCAATTTTTATCTCACTTCCTATTAATTTGAAGTTATCTTCAAGTAATGTCTCAACAATGAAGTAAAGAGAAAAGAGATCTCTTTGTAGGAGACCTCTTCCAATTTTTATCCCACTTCCTATTAATTTCAAGTTGTCTTCAAGTAATGTCCCAGCAATGAAGCAAAGAGAAAAGAGATCTCTCGAGTACCGTATGCATCAGCAACGGAAAGTTTGATACTTGCTATGATATGCACAAGACCAGACATTATACAAGTAGTGGGAACAGTTAGTTGATATAAGGCAAATCCTGATGGAGAACATTGGAAAACTATGAAGAGGATTCTGAGATACATTAGAGGAACCTCAAATATTGCATTATGTTATGGAAGATTAGAATTTATAGTCAGGAACTATGTGGATTTAGATTTTGTAAGAGACCTTAATAAAAGAAAATCCACTACTGGCTATGTGTTTACACTTGTGGGGGGAACTGTAAGCCGGGTTTTGAAACTAAAGTCTACTGTGGCTTTATCTACAACAATAGCAGAATACATGGCAACTACACAAGGTTGCAAAGAAGTTGTTTAGATGCAAAGGTTATTGGAGGAGCTCGGACACAAAAATAAGAGAAAATCCTTGTGTCTTGTGACAGTCAAAGTGCCTTGCACATTGCAAAGAATCTAGCATTTCATTCTAGGATGAAGCACAAAAGAGTTTAGTATCACTTTGTTCGAAAGACGGATGTGTAGATATGCAAAAAAATTCACACTAAAGAGAAACTAGCAGATATTCTAACTAAGCAATCCCATTTCTCAATATTTAGAGATCCGAGAGTTTTTGAGAGCTTAAATTGTAAAGCTCTTGAGAGTTTAGTGATTTGAAAGATTAGGTGTATTAGGTTCTAGGTAGAGAGCTAAAATATTACAATATTTGTAATCCTCATTTTATTAGTAAGTTTTATTCTTTTGTTTTCGCTCGTAGACATAGGCTAAAAGTTGAACCACGTAAATTCTTGTGTCCTTTTTTGTATGCTTGCTCTTTATTTTTTTCTCCCAATTTCATTTTAGTGTGGCCTAACTCCAACCATCAATTTCGTAACAAAAATTATGTTATTTTACAAATTATTACATTGATTATCCAATAAATAAATATTATGGATAAAACTTCGCCACATGAGATTATTTAAACCCATATATTTACTCTCTACAGTCTACGCCCTTTCTTCAAATAAAATTTTCGTCGTGAATACCTATTTAGCCCCATCTTTTCTTCCTCACTCTTCCATTTCTCAGCAAAAATTATTGTCCTTCTTGGAGACCGTAGGTTGTCTTCGGAAATAGTAGTACTTACAGCCAACTACCATCTGACTTCACGTAAGGGTTATCGATAGTGAAAGTCACTGTACATTTATTTTCCTAGATACTTTGTAAGAGAACTTTGAATTATTTTAATTGAATTGTTATTGAATTCATAATAAACTGGGTAAATTTAGTCATACTGCTTTAGTTGTTTTTAATTCTATATTAAATTTGGTTTATCCCTGATTATTTAGTCTCTAGTCATAAAAGTAATGGATCGAAGGTTCAAGTCTACAGGAACATGTTTAATTTAGTTTGGTGAGATATGTGAAAACTAGAAAATAATAATAATAGATATTTTTAATTAATGATCTTGCTAGGGCAAATATATCATCAAATAAAATACGAAAAAAGAATCGGAGGACATAATGAGCCCTACCTTTAAAAAGAGATTGAAAACAGAAGCAAAAACAAGAAAAAAAAATTAATACTTAAGCAGGTTACATTTTTTAAATTGTACGTCAATTTGAAGGGGCTTGTGTGATTGCCTTTATATGAATTTATAAATTTAAGTATCTATAGGACGTTCATTTGTTATTCAATTAAATATTTTTTTTTTCACAAGTGACTGTTAATTTACACAATTTGAAGTAAATTTTATTTAGATTCAGCATGTATTTGACCGTGTATACAATATCACCGAGGTAAAATGCCGTTAAAATAACTAATCATATTTTTCATGTTTAACCACGGCCCTTTGATGCTTTTGTCCTCGAAAATATCCTGTTGGTAATATTACAGCTATTTATTTTAGTGAGAAAGAATAAGAGGAGAGGGACTTAACATATAAACCTCTTCTAGCTGACTCAGGTTGACAACGTCTTAACCGACAAACACAAATAAAAGAATACAAACACAATGACATAACAGAATTCATATTCTTCATTCATACTCATTTATTTCATTTTTATTATTCATCTAAATAAGAAAGCAAGTGCGCTCCTTTTGTAATCTCATAACCATATATAAAATGAAGTAATAAAAATTGAATACATCAAGGTTCATAATTTCTTTGGAAATAATGGAAGCTATCGGGAGATAAAAGATTGATGGTGAGGAGATAAAAAGTATGGTTGACGAACATAACAAACACATATTATTGATTGGTTTATCATTTCATTATCAGTGGCCCTTCAAATCTCTTAACAATCAAATAAACTTCACTCCTCTGCTTCCCCTTTGATGCATCTATAATTCACCTACTTAGTGAAGGACAATCCTTTCTCAATTTAATTATTGGAAGTGTGATCCAACTTGCCATTACTTTCAAAATTTTCATATTAATTTACTCCGATATTTCAAAATTATTAGTATATTTTTTGAAAAAAAAAATGTGAATGTGGAACGAATAAACTATGTCCTAGAAAGGAAAAAAAATGCTAATCGATAATCAAACAGCCATAAAAATTGATAGTGATTTATTCAATTGTATTATATATACTTTCTAAGACATAAAGAGTAATAATATTTGTGTGAAAGTTTCTCGCTCAAATTATGTGAGATTGTCTCTCAAAAGTATGTGCGGTTTATTACTCTATATCAATAAAACAACATACCAATTATATAAATTGATGTGACATGAAAATATTAGATGATGAAAATATTAGATGAAATGTCAATGTTATTAACAAAACACAAGTATTTGCCATTGAATCAAAAAACTTTGAAAGGTGAAGATTAAATAAGATGAATCATTAATTTAATAAAGGATCATTTGTTGGAATATTAAATCCCTTTGGTGAAAACCATCACATATAATTTAGGAATATTCATGTTATTTAGCTAAGAATCAATAACAAATTATGTGGAATCATACCTGAATCCATAATTCTTAATTGGCATTTGGAGTTGCGTGATTGGCCTTTCAAATTTACACGATTTCTTAGAGAATCCTTTAAGTTTCTCACTGCTCTCTCTCTGATGATGGGAAGTCAAAAAAAATAAAAAGATACATGTGACTTGGGAATCATAACCATTTATATAAACAATTTTTTCCTGTTGTCATTAAGTATTCTTAATTTTGTCCATTATAGAATTAGAATATCATTAAGTCTCTACACATTAAAGTCCCACACCTTATTAGATACATTAAAGCCTATAATACCAAAAACCTTAATAGATCACTTTTAATTGGGTTTAACCTTATATGACAGTTATCAACACATAATTATTCACATATAAGTCCAATATTAGATTAATGATCCAACAATGCTAGATTAAAAAATCCAACATCATTAACTTAATTAATATTCTCTCTCTTCTCTTTAATAATTTATCTTTCTTTCCTTTAATATTTTTTCTCCTTTGCTGTATTCTCTTCCTCAATTCCTTTCTATCTATTTTATCTATAATGTCTCTAATGGTTATTTTTCTTCTCCATCTATTCTCTCCTCTTTTTTTTTTGAGTACATATGAAGCTATGTGCACTCAATTTAGATACGATATTAACTGATGTGGCATCTTATTTATCATCTGTTGAGTATGATAGGTTAGTAATTAATAATAAATCAATTAATACCATACACATGGTATTCAATGATTGGTGACACATGAATAAGTATTCTAAGTATCTAAATTAAGTAGGCAAAGCATTATCGTTTATTTATTTATTACATTTGCGTTGCACAAAAAAATTTCTCCTCGGAATAATTACATAATTAAGTCAATTTATCTCAAAGGAGAAGACAATTATATACACTTTTATAAAATCTAAATTGAATCAAAGTCCATCTTTAATGATATTTTTCAAAACTTTGAAAATGTATCTTCACACATTTAAACAAACATTGTGGGCAAAACAGTCTCATAAAACATAAGACAACATGTATGAGTGGTGTAGAGAAAAGTTCAAAAACTTTTGGTGACTACTTATATTTTCAATATCTAACAGGTGATTTGTAGGTACTTTCCCTGAAAATTTTAACGGTTGTGCTAACTTAGAGATCAAGTTGCCCCCTTCTCCCCAAAAAAAATAAAATTAATCAAGTTGCCCCTTGGGTCTGAAAATTTTTAAAGTATGCTATATTTATCTTCCCCATTTTCTTTAAAATAAACACCATTTGTGAAACCATTTTGTTCATAGTAAAGTTGGCAGGTCATATCAAGTTCTGAAATAAGATTAGTCCTCATACTGCCTTAATTTGTAAAAGAAATAAATAACTAATTTAAGTTCAAGTTAGATCGAGACTTTCATGATGGTTTAGTGTTTGTATGGAGATTTTACCAAATTGAATGGCCAAGATTTATCTCTTTTTTTTTTTCTACTTTATCTAATTATGCTTTAAAACGCATTGTTTTGTTCACTGATTTTTAAAGGAAATCGTATATTTTCAATTTTGCAAATCCATCGCAACACACACTCTCTTAACAAAATCTAGTCTTTTGCAGATTGAGGAACAAGTTAAAAGACAACAAAATTCAAACAAAATAAAAAACGAAAGGAAAATCAAGTCTTTGCAAATGGCAACAAGAACAATAAAATTGCTAAAAAATGTTATCAAGGTAGAAAGCCAAAAATTACGTTCTTGAGTGTGATAATTATTTGGGCAGTATCGATTCAACATCACTAATCATTCCCTTCACATTATTTTACCCAGAGTCTACTCTTGTCCTCCCCCCCCCCCCCATAAGCAACCGATTGTATTTGTCATGGTCGTATCTTTATGGTGAAATCCACTTTTTCCCTCAAATAACTTTTACAATTTCTTGATGCCCACCATATTTGGATAAAATGTCTTAATAATAAAGTTGATATTGTTTAAGCTGTTGAATATACATTTTTTTTCCTCAGCTAATTTAATAGTAGCATTATGAAATCAGCTAACCAGTTGTTTCACGCTTAGTCGGTTGGTTTTCCCAATCTTCCCTTATTGCAATGTCTAGTTATTGAGGAGAATATGAGTTCCAGATGGTGAGATAACATTTTAATAAAAGCCAGAATTATTTGAAGCGGCCATTTAATTGTGTGAAAAATTAGAAGTCGCAGATTGTTTGAGGAACAAAACCGTATGCTTTGATAGGTTATGAAATTAATTAATAAGGAACAAATCCTAGCCATTCAATTTGTTCATAATCAAGTGTTAACAGACCTTAAAAAACAGATATATTTCTCAAATTATAAGAGAATCCGAACCGATAATCATGACTTCGTATATGTGGAAATATTACTTGAAAAATAATTTTAGATGAAAATATTTTTTTTCCCTTTTGAATCATTCACCAAAAGTTCTGAAGCACGCTGAGAATTCCCGACCCGACCGTAACATATGTGTAACATAATTATTTTGAGGGTTTAATAATTTTAGGCCATTTAGCAAGTGTCTTAACTTTTTATTAACTAAATTTTATTAGAATCGTATTTGGTAAATTAAATACATCAAAATTTAACCTTCAAAATTTCTTATGCTCCGGTCGCCCTCCAATGAAAATAACTCTCGTTCCTCCTCTCTTGAAGTGGAAATAGCCCCAATTATCTTGGCTTTATTCTCAATAGCCTCATACACATTTTTTTAGTACCCTTTAAAGACAAAAGTAAAAAACGACCCTCCACCACAAAGTCCACCTATCACTTCATTACATCAATTTATTTATGAATATTATTGTTGCAACCACTAATATGGATCCAATTATGTTGTCGAATTAGTATCGATGTCGCATGTGTTCAAAAGTTATATTAAATTATACTTATTCAATCCACGAAGGGAATAATGTTCTTCCTTATTTTTATACTAGTCATAATTACATTGGATGGGAATTTACCCATCATCTAAAAGTTAGAAAAAAAAAAAAAAGGACAGACAAGTGACGATACAACATGACAAATAATCGCATCACTTATAAGAAATTTAATTACTAGTTCAACTTCACCAAATGGTCCCAATTTCTCATTATATCAACTTATTTATGGATGTGGTTGTAGCAATCAGTCCGAGCATATGACACCCCTATATTGTTCAACAAGGAGTAACAAACCCATTGTTTGTCTTTTACTTGAATTATAGTTGGATAAAGGACATTTACCCATCATCTAAGAGTTAGAAACAAAAAAATAAAATAATAATTTTGGGAAAATAATAAAATCATAATTTTGGGATGAAAAAGTGACAGTATAACATGATAAATAATCCTATTACTTGGAAGAAATTTAGTTACTAACCTTCACCAAACGGTCCCCATTTCTCATTGTATCAACTTATTTATGGTTGTGGTTGTAGCAATTAGTCTGAGTATACGACATGATTATATTGTTGGATAAGGGGCAACAAACCCATTGTTTGTCCTTTACTTGAATTATAGTTCGGTAAAGGGCATTTACCCATCGTCTAAAAGTTAGACAAAAATTTAATTTTCGATGTACAAGTGACAATACAAGATGACAAATAATCCTATCATTAGAAGAAATTCAATTACTAGTTCACCTTCACCTATTGGTCCCTTTTTCTCATTATATGAACTTATTTTTGGTTGCAACTGTAGCAATTAGTCCTCGCATATGGCATGACTATATTGTTGGATAAAGGGTAACAAACCAATCATTTGTCCTTTACTTAAATTATAGTAGGATAATGGGCATTTACCCATCAACTGAAATTTATAAACCAAAAAAAAAAAAAAATCATTTTGGGACAGATAAGTGACAATGGAATATGACAAACAATACTGTCACCTAGAAGAAATTCAATTACTAGTTCACCTTCACCAAATGGTCCGCATTTCTCATTATATCAACTTATTTATGGTTATGGTTATGACAATTAGTCCGAGTATTTGACAATACTATATTGTTAGATAAGGGGCAACAAACCCATTGCTTGTCCTTATAGCTTAATTATAGTTGAATAAGGGGCATTTACCCATCATCTAAAAGTTATTAATAATAATAACAACAGCAACAACAACAACTTACAACAATAACTTTGAGATGAACAAGTGGCAATACGACATGATAAATAATCCTTTCACTTAGAAGAAATTTTTTTACTAATTCATCTTCACTAAATGATACCCATTTCTCATTATATCAACTTACTTATGGTTGTGGTCGTAGTAATTTGTCCATGTATACGACATGACTATGTTGTTGGATAAGGAGTAACAAACCTATTGTTTGTCCTTTACTTAAATTACAATTGGATAAAAGGCATTAACCCATCATCTAAAAGTTAAAAAAAAAAAAAAACATTTTGGGATGTGCAAGTGACAATATCATATGAGAAATAATCTTGTCACTTAGAAGAAATTCAATTACCAGTTCATCTTCACAAATTGGTTCCCATTTCTCATTATATCAACTTATTTATGGTTGCGGTTGTAGCAGTTAGTCTAAATATACGACAAGACTATATTGTTGGATAAAGGATAACAAGCCCATTATTCGTCCTTTACTTAAATTACAATTGGATAAGGGGCATTTACCCATCTTGTAAAAGTTAGAAAAATTAAAAAAAAAAAACCATTTTGGGACGGACAAGAGATAATACAACATGACAAGTAATCCTTTTACTTGAAGGAAACTCAATTACTAATTCACCTTCACCAAATAGTCCCCATTTCTCATTATATTAACTTATTTATGGTTGCGGTTGTAGCAATTAGTTAAGCATATGACAGGACTATGTTGTTGGACAAGAGGTAAAAACCTATTGTTTGTACTTTACTTAAATTATACTTGAATAAGGGGCATTTGCCCATCATTTAAAAGTTAGAAACAAAAAATAAAAATATCATTTTAGGACGGCAAGTGACAGTACAACGTGACAAATGGTTCTATCACTTAGAAGAAATTGGACCACTAGTTCACCTTCACTAAATCATCCCCATTTCTCGTTATAACAACTTATTTATGGTTGTGGTTGTAGTAATTAGTCCTAATATATGACACTGTAACAAACTCATTGTCTGTGTTTTACTTAAATTATAGTTGGATAAGTGATGGTTGTCGAAGCCGGCAAAAATAAATACATACTCTAAATAAATTGTGTATAGTGATTGAAGAGGGTCGTGTTCACAGAGATCAGTAATTATTTAAATCCTTAGAAAATATAAAATGCAAAATGGGGGAATTGTTGACAATAATAAAAATCAAATTAAAATAACAAGAACGCAAATTAAAATTGTAATTCAAATTGGGGAAAGCTCTGGTTGAAGGAATTAACTCAGCTTGATTCGACTACTGATCATTGATTCAAATATAAATTATTACTACTTATGAATAGACCGGTTATAGCTACTGAGACCCTCTAATAGCCAATCTCTCCTTAACTAGTCAATAACCAAGGTACGACCGTTGGTTATTTCCCTAATCAATAGACAACCCTAGATACGATCATATGATTTAATCAATTGACAGCCTGAAAAACCAGAGAGACCCAAATCCTAATCAACAAACGCATACGATGGTTTATTTAAATTAGATTGTTTATTCTCATAACACAACTCACTGCTATGCTATTTGTCACAAACATTAAAATCTTCATATGATGAATCCTTTAATTGACAATAGATTAAGTTGATAATTAAATAGTGGCCAATTATCTAATTAACAAACATAATCATGACAATAATTCAGAGAATAAACAAATACCCAAAAAGCAATAAAACAATTAAAGCATAAGAAAGATCTCACAATAGTGATGAATCAAAACTTCATTAACCTTCAACCAGAATAATAGGTTTAGTTCTTCATAGAGAGAAGAGAAAAATTTAGATCTAGGGTTTCTTTCTTTTCAAAAATCTCCCCCCTCTTTTTACAATAGATTCCTCCCTTAAATATTATCTCTTTCTTCTCCTCTAGAGTTCTTTTTAAAATAAAATACTAATATCTGAAATATTAAATTCGTAATTACAAAAATAACCAAAAATACAAAACACGTTAACCTAAAAACTGCAGGTCTGTAGTTGACAGCACGCGCCCACGCCTTATCAACAAAGTTCTTCTGACGCTCATAATTTCTCCAAAAGAACAATCATCCTTAAACATCATCTTGTAGCTCAATTTTATCACCAATCAATAGAATTGCACCTACAAAAGTAAAACACAAGTAAATCACTATTATTAAATGCAAAACATCGATATTAAGGGAAGTAAACAATGCAAAACTAGTGCATAAATTGCACTCTAACAATAAGGGGTATCAACAAAGTGTTGGCTCCACTGACAATGGAGTCCCCTTAAGTGGCTTGACTGGGTTTGCTCTCCAGTTCGAGTCGCAGGGAAGTCGCCTTTGTTGGGAGAACCTGTGCCTCCCAGTTCGAGCGGGGACTTCTAGTCTGGGTTGTGCTACGGGCTTAAAGGTGTCTCCCACAATTGGGGTCCTCCCAGGATACCTCGTGGTTAAGACAAAAAAAAAAATTAATTGGATAAGGGGCGTTTACCCATCATATAAAAGGTGAAAGAAGAGGGGAAAAAAAATCATTTTGGGACGAACAAGTGACAAAACAACATGACAAATAGTCCTGTCACTGAAGAAATTCAATTACTAGTTCACGTTCAATAAATAGTACTCATTTCTCATTATAGCAACTTATTTATGGCTGTGGTTGTAGCAATTAGTATGAGAAGACTATGTTTTTGGATAAAGGGTAACAAACCCATTGTTTGTCCTTAATTATAGTTGGATAAGGGGTAGTGTAGTTCAAAAATTACAACAAAAATTGGTGATTTTTTTTTTATTATTATTAACCCACGCAAACTCTAAAGCGTCTTAATAGATCTACTCCGTACCACTAGAGTTTGAGCTCGTCTTCAAATTAGTACCACTATGAGATGTAAACGATATTATTAGAGCATTTTGATTATCTTATTTTGGATTGTATAATTATATAATGATTTGATGATTATGGATGTTTAATGTATGTTCGCATTAGCTGCAATATACTCTTTTAATACTTTGCATTATTAGATGATTTTTGGATGAGATCATTTTATGTATATTATTTACAAGAATGTGCAGTATTACGGCTAAAGAGGTTGATTGATGAAGTTGGTTGAATATTTAATTATTTGGGAATGCTTATTTTACATATTTGCATGTCGAAAATGTAAAAGTATATGGAGACTAAGATGGAATTTCAGCAAAATCCTCATTGATAAGTTTGTCTAATCATGTGAGATGAAACTAGATAGACTCACCATTTCTTGTTCGGGGTGGGTCCTCTCAACTTATTAAAAGTTACATCTCTAAGAACTGCAAAATAATGCAAAATTATTGGTTTCTTTCACCATCGATAAAGATGGAAATAGAAGAAACAACGTTGAAGAGGTAAGATTAGAGTGTAAAACAAGATTATGATTATCTTCTGATTTGATTATCTATGAAGCAAATAATTTAGGTGCTGATTTGTGTTAATAAAAAAATAAAAAGTTAAATCTTTAACTACTACTAAAAAACACATGGTAGGAGACCTTAAAAAGTTCAATATCTCAGATTAAGGGAGGATCTTATTCCTTAAAACAAAGATTACTAAAAGATTTATTACACCTGAAACAATATAGGAATACACCTTTCTTTGATCTAATGGCTAAGAAGCTGTGTAATTCTACGAGACCATGGATCCCCGCATATATATATTTTCAACATTTTGTAAGTTCAAATTTGCTAAATTTCGGAAGCAAAACTACTTTGAAATAAAAGGATAAAATTTTTATGATTCTTCATAAATAATTAAGAGAAAACTGAGGAAAGTGTATTAATGAAAGAAATTAATTATAAGCTGTGACCCTAAATTTTTTTTGAGTCTGCCAACTGAGTCTTTATGTGCAATTAATGAGCCTAAAATAGTAGTTGAGTATCATATATTTAAGGGAGTCTATTGATAAGAACTATACAATTCATAAAGTGGTTCTAGGCCTACATGTGGCTCCCGTCACGGAGTCTTCAACGGAACCAAAAGAAAATTCTGAATGGATCTTTTGAGTACGCTTCCTTTTTGTACTTTAAACTAAAAAATTCATAAAAATTCTCTTATATTGCCTAGAAATTCGATTTTGACTTGGGAGGTTGATTGATGATCGCATTACTACGAATGACAATCTCAAAAGGCGAGGCATGGTTTTCGTTTCTGGTTGTCCTCTTTTTTCTGTTTTTATTTGTGGGGAAGAAGCCATGCGCGTCTTTTTTCATTTTGTATATGCTCACTGTATTTGGAATTGGTTAGACAAAATGTTTGAGATTGACATTCCTATGGTTACTTTTATCCTTTCCAAAAAATTCAATTCTCGATATTATAATATCTGCTTAACTCTATGTTTGTCTATTATGAGAGAAATTTGGGTAATCGCCAATTCTACTCGTTTTGGTAATGGTGACACGAAGTAAAGAGACCCTCCCATTACCAAAGCTAGTGGAATTGGTGATTCTCCAAATTTCTCTGATAATATACAAACACATAGCAAAGCAGAGATTATAAACTCGAGACTTACATCTTATGGAAAGGATAGAAGAAACCAAAGAAGAACCAACCCCAAACATTGTGAAAAACAATATTCCACATACACGGAGTCTGTGCACAATGGCAGAACACATACAAGGCTTTCTCCTCACAACTAAAACGAGAAAAAAGAGAAGAACCCCCATGCCGCGGTTTTTGAGATTATCATTCGTAGCATGAATGAGGACTTCAAACTATTCGCCAAGAAACAGAGAGGGAAGCTCCTGTTAGTGGGTAAATCCCGGACCAACTCATCCTTGCCCTGCAACTTTAAGAGCGAAGCTAAAAGGTATAATTCTTTTATGTAAGCCAGAAAATATTCTTTATTCAAACTAACTAGCTAATTTTTACAATGAGGCTTTGAATTCTTTTTCAAAACAATGACATAGTCGGGGCAAATTAAAGGTTAAAATGGAGTACTAGGGCCAATTATTGCAGAAACTGATCTAGATGAACCTTGTATGATCAAATAATGAACATGCAAATGACATTAGTGTCAAAGCCGGTGGCCACAAGCCAAATTTAAGTTGGCTTTGACAAGCCGGCCAAAGAAAATGTTGAAGGTTTTGGTGCCGTCCAAAGAAAAAGAAGAAGAAGTTGGCAACAACATTTGAAATATATATATATATATATTTAATAGCCATTTTTTGGCTATAAAAGGGAGAGCTCCCTAATTCATTTGCATCTAATTTTGTAGAGAGAATTGAGAGTTGTGAGAAGTGATTCTTGTAAGTGCAAAGAATTTTGTGTGCTTAGTGATTTGAGAGTTTGGGTGTATTGGGGTTTTGGGTAGTGAGCTAAAATACTACAATACTTATAACTCCTTTTCACTAGTAAAATATTTCCTTCTGTCTTCGCCCGTGGACGTAGGCTAAAAGCCAAACCACGTAATTTCTGGTATTTTCTTTTGTGCTTATTCTTTATTTTTCTTCCAATTTTATTTTAGCTGCGGTCCTGCTTTACCCACCAATTTCCTAACAGTGGTATCAGAGCTATTGGTTGTATTTTTTGGAGTCAAGTATTGTTCACGTATACGGCACTATTCACGTATACGGTACTGTTCACGTATACGGTACTATTCATGTATATGGTACTATTCACGTATACGGTACTATTCACGTGAAACGGTGGGAGCGATCCAAGAATTTCGCGGTACAAAGCAGGGAATAGTGGTGTGAGTAAAGCAACTGTGTAGTTTTGTACATGTTTAGAAAAGTTCTGTCACAAAGGCAATAAGAGCTTAAGGAGTCTGGGTTTTAAGTGGGACCATTTTGACCCCTCCAGTCTTTCCTAGGAACTTTCCTGGTGTGCATTCTCACACATACTCACAACTATTCAAGGTGATACACTTGCTTGTGTGCGGTATTTATCAACAAAATGGCGGTAAAATATGAAATTGAGAAATTTAACGAAAATAATTTTTCGTTGTGGAAAATGAAGATGAAAGCTGTATTGAGGAAAAATAATTGCTTGGCAACAATTGGAGAAAGGCCCATGGAGATAACTGATGACAAGTGGATTGAGGTAGACGGCAACATCATTTCTGATCTACACTTGGCACTTGTGGATGGAGTATTATCCAGTGTGGCAGAGAAAAATATAGCGAAAGAAATATGGGATACTCTCACAAAATTGTACGAGGCCAAGTCACTACACAACAAAATCTTCTTGAAGAGGAAACTCTATACTCTTCGAATGGCGGAATCTACCATGGTGACCGACCACATTAGCACCTTGAAGACTCTATTTTCACAACTCACAACGTTGGGTCATAATATAGAGGAGAATGAACGTGCAGAGCTTCTACTTAAAAGTCTACCAGATTCGTATGATCAACTCATCATCAACCTGACGAACAATAATCCAGCGGACAGTCTAGTTTTCGATGATATTGCAGCCTCCGTATTAAATGAGGAGAGCAGGAGAAAAAATAAGGAAAATAGACAAGCAAGTTCGCAGCAAGCGGAGGCGCAATCGGTGACGAGAGGGAGATCAACGGAACGTGGCCCTAGTGGGAGTCAAAATCATGGTAGATCAAAATCCAGAAGTAAGAAGAATGTTAAATGCTACAACTGTGGCAAGAAAGGGCACGTCAAGAAAGAGTGTTGAAGTAACCAGAAAAGAAAAGAGGGCAAAGAACCTGAGTCATCAAATGCTCAGGGGTGTGTAGCAAGTACCTCGGATGATGGCGAAATTCTCTACATCGAGGCAACAACTGTTTCAGAATGTAGTAAACGACTATCTGATGTCTGGCTTATAGACTCAGGAGCTACCTGGCACATGACCTCTCGGAGAGAATGGTTCCACACATATGAACCTATCTCAGGAGGATCTGTATATATGGGAGATAATCATGCTTTGGAGATCGTTGGTATTGGTACTATCAAAATAAAAATGTTTAATGGTACAATTCGCACAACTGGGGAGGTACGACATGTCAACGGCCTGAAGAAAAATCTATTGTCTTTAGGACAAATGGATAGTCATAGGTACAAAATTCATGTGGAGAATGAAATTATGAAGATCGTTAAAGGCGCGCTTGTATTGATGAAGGCAGAAAAGATCGGTGCTAATTTATTCATGCTTAAAGGAGAAACGCTACAAGAGGCTGATGCGTGTGTCACATCAAATGGAGAAGAGTCAACGATGATGTGGCATCTCAAACTTGGCCACATGTCGGGACAAGGTTTGAAGATTCTCTTTGAGCAAAAATTGCTTCCAGGGCTCAAATCGGTAAGTTTACCATTTTGCGAGCATTGTATTACAAGTAAGCAACATAGATTAAAATTCAGTAGATCTATTGCTAGAAGTAAATACATTCCAGACTTGATTCATTCTAATGTTTGGGAATCACCGGATATATCTATGGGAGGTGCAAAGTACATGGTGACTTTCATTGATGATTATTCCAGAAGATGTTGGGCGTATCTAATTAAGAAAAAGTCAGATGTATTTTCAGTATTTAAAGAATACAAAGCACGGGTGGAACTTGAATCTGGTAAAAAGATCAAGTGCTTGAGGACAGATAATGGTGGAGAGTATACAGATGGTGAGTTTCTTGCTTTCTGTAAGTAAGACGGTATTCAGAGGCAGTTCACGATGGCATACACTCCTCAACAAAACGGAGTGGCGGAGCGCATGAACAGAACTCTTACAGAAAGAATAAGAGCTATATTGAGGACTGCTGGTGTACCCAATTCATTCTGGGCAGAAGTAGCCAAAACTGCCTGTTATTTAGTAAATCGGTCACCATCTACAGCTATTGGGCTGAAGACAGCAATGGAAATGTGGACTGGAAAGCCAGCTGATTATTCCTACCTACATGCATTTGGATGTCCTGTGTACGTGATGTACAATGCCTAAGAAAGAACAAAGCTAGATGCAAAATCTAGAAGATGTATCTTCTTGGGGTATGCTGATGGAGTAAAGAGGTATCATCTGTGGGACCCCACTACCCACAAGATCGTCATCAGCAGAGATGTTATCTTTGTAGAAGATTAACTGTAAAGGAGAGATGAGGATGATGGCACTACAAAAGAAAAGTCAGAGACTGTGCCAGTATATGTGGAAAATAATCTAGAAAATTCAGATTCTTCTGAAGCAGCACCGGAGCACGAGGAACAAGAACCAGTCGAGTCCGAAACTCCAGAAGTTCGTCGGTCAACTCGTGAGAGACGACCGCCAATGTTGCACTCGGAGTATGTCACAGAGATCAACGTTGCGTACTGTATTCTAACAGAGAATGGAGAGCCTTCAACTTTCCATGAAGCTTTAAACAGCTCAGATGTTGCGTTGTGGATGACAGCAATGCAGGAAGAAATTGAAGCTCTACACAAGTACAAGATATGGGAACTTGTACCACTACCACACGGAAGAAAAACCATTGGAAACAAATGGGTCTATAAGATCAAACGTGATGGTAATGATTAAGTGGAGCGGTATCGTGCAAGACTGGTGGTGAAAGAATATGCTCAGAAAGAAGGTATTGACTTCAATGAGATATTTTCTCTGGTGGTTCGACTCACAACAGTCAGAATAGTCTTGACAATGTGTGCTACATTTGACCTACATCTAGAACAGTTAGATGTTAAAACTGCATTTATTCATGGAGAACTTGAATAAGAAATTTATATGCTCCAACCAGAAGGTTTTGCAGAAATAAGAAAGGAGAACTTGGTTTGCAAGTTGAACAAATCTCTATACGGTATCAAACAGGCGCTGAGGTGTTGGTATAAGAGATTTGATTCCTTTATTATGAGCCTTGGATACAACAGACTCAGTTCAGACCATTGTGCATATTACAAGAGGTTTGAAGATAATAATTTCATCATTTTGCTGTTGTATGTGGATGACATGTTAGTAGCAGGTCCCAACAAAGATCGAATCCAAGAATTGAAGGCACAATTGGCTAGGGAGTTTGAAATGAAGGACTTGGGACCAGCAAACAAGATTCTAGGGATGCAAATTCACCGAGACAGAATAAGAGGAAGATTTGGCTTTCGCAGAAGAATTATTTGAAGAAAATCTTGCGGCGCTTCAACATGCAAGATTGTAAGTCAATTTTTACCCCACTTCTTGTTAATTTTAAATTATCCTGAAGTATATGTCCTAGCAATGAAGTAGAGAGGAAGGAGGTGTCTCGAGTACCGTATGCATCAGCAGTGGGAAGTTTGATGTTTGCTATGATATGTACTAGACCGGACATTGCACAAGCAGTGGGAGCAGTCAGTCGATACATGGCGAATCCTGGTGGAGAGCATTAGATAGCTGTGAAGAGGATTCTGAGATACATTAGAGGAACCTTAGATGTTGCATTATGTTATGGAGGATCGGAGTTTACTGTCAGGGGCTATGTGGATTCAGATTTTACAGGAGATCTTGATAAAAGGAAATCCACTACTGGCTATGTGTTTACACTTGCGGGAGCAGTTGTAAGCTGGGTTTCGAAACTGCAGACTGTTGTGGCTTTATCTACAACAGAAGCAGAGTACATGGCAGCTACACAAGCTTGCAAGGAAGCTATTTAAATACAAAGATTATTGGAGGAGCTCGGGCACAAACAACAGAAAATTCCTGTGTTTTGTGACAGTCAGAGTGCCTTGCACATTGCAAGGAATCCAGCCTTTCATTCCAGGACAAAGCACATAGGAGTTCAGTATCACTTCGTTCGAGAAGTAGTGGAAGACGGAAGTGTGGATTTACAAAAAATCCATACGAAGGAGAACCTAGCAGATGTTTTGACCAAATCAATCAATGCTGACAAGTTTATCTGGAGTAGATCCTCTTGTGGCCTAGCAGAAACGTAGGCAACATGATTATGGCGAAGCAGAAAGGATGATGTGGAGATTGATTGATTCTTAATCAAATCTCCAAGTGGGAGAAATGTCAAAGCCGGTGGCCACAAGCCAAATTTAAGTTGGCTTTGACAAGCCGGCTAAAGAAAATGTTGAAGGTTTTGGTGCCGTCCAAAGAAAAAGAAGAAGAAGTTGGCAACAACATTTGAAATATATATATATATATATATATATATATATATATATATATATATATTAATTTAATAGCCATTTTTTGGCTATAAAAGGGAGAGCTCCCTAATTCATTGGCATCTAATTTTGTAGAGAGAATTGAGAGTTGTGAGAAGAATTTTTTGTGCTTAGTGATTTGAGAGTTTGGGTATATTGGGGTTTTGGGTAATGAGCTAAAATACTACAATACTTGTAACTCCTTTTCACTAGTAAAATATTTCCTTCTGTCTTCGCCCGTGGACGTAGGCTAAAAACCGAACCACGTAATTTCTGGTATTTTCTTTCGTGCTTATTCTTTATTTTCTTCCAATTTTATTTTAGCTGCGGTCTTGCTTCACCCACCAATTTCCTAATAATTAGCAATTAGAGTTGTCATAAATATATGCCGCATAGCCTTTTACAAAATTATCATCAATTTGTCACACTGCAAAACAATAACTGATCTGCGTGTCATTATAATCATTTCAATTTTCCAGCTACGATCGAGCTGACAACATCATGCAAATACTGTTGAAAAGTCATGCATGTGGCATCCAAATTCAAGAAGACATGCAAAATTTCAAAGGGCTACCAAACAATTAAAGAAAAAAATGAAAAGTTGGCAAATTTGTCAAATTTGCCAAATGGACACCATTGACATATTTGCATGGGTTAGGTGGAATAGTGCTTGGGTTAGGTGGAATCGTACTAGCTTCAAACCTATAAATAGAGAGCATTTCTTCATTCCATTTCATCCCAAAATTTGTTAAGCTTATAAGTTTCTAAGCTTTTGAGAATTCTGAGAGTGTGAGCAATTGGAGAGTGTGTGTGAGAGTACTGGGTGTATTTGGATTCTGGGAAAGTGAGGTTTCTTTACTCAAATTTGTACTCAAATAATTGTTAATAATACAATTATTTTTCTCTTGCTCCTGTGGAAGTAGGCATAATTGCCGAACCACGTAATTCTTGTGTCCTTTATTTTTCTATAAGTATTTGGTGCGTTTGATTCCGCATTCCGCGCACAACAAGTGGTATCAGAGCTGACGGTTCATACTTGGGGGGATACAGTACTGTTCACGTATACGGTACTGTTCATGTACAGTATTGTTCACGAATACAGTGGAGACGACCATTTGTACTTCAGAGACAGTCTATTGTAAGTAATGTGTATTTTTGCATGTCTAGGAAAGTTCTGTCAACAAGGCGATAAGAGTCTAAGGATTCTGGTTTTTAATTGGGACCGAGTTCCCAACCAGTTTCCTGGGAACTTTCCTGGTGCATTTATTCACGCGAAATTAACATCATAGAGGCTGTTTTTCAAGTAGAAATATTTCGTTGAGAAAATGGTAGAAAGTGAAACTTCCAGAATTGGAGAGAGATCTGCCGAGACTATTTCGGGAGACACTTCAGGTGGGAGGCGAGATTTGTTAAATCGTAATTCAGCATCTGTTATAGGAGGCTAAAAGATCGATGTTGAAAAGTTTGATGGGAAAATCAACTTCGGCATGTGGAGGCACAAAGTTATGGATGCCCTTATTCAAATCGATCTCGATATTGTTCTGAAAAATAAAAGACACTTGTATGATGAAGAAATTTGGGATCATATGAATGAAAAAACTTGTGGTCAGATCAGATCTTGTTTGACCAAGGAGGTGAAATACTTGGTGAAAGATGAGGAGTGTGCGATGACTTTGTGGCGTACATTGGAGGAGAAGTACCTGCTGAAAAGTCCTGAAAATCATCTTCATGCAATGACTTTCGAATGAAGCTTGGGGTGTCAGTGCACGATCATGTCTCAAGATTTGAAAAGTTACTTGCTAATTTTAAGAATCTTGATGAAGATATTAAGGATGCAGTCAAGGTTATGATTCTGTTACACTCACTACCAGAGAAATATAGCCATTTTGTGACTACCTTCATATATGGGAAGAGTGTGATCATCTTCAAAGATGTTTGCATAGCATTGACTAACTTGGAGATTCGGAATAATGATAAAAATTCTGAATGAGCATCGTTTGAAGCTTTGGTGAGTAGAGATTGGGTGATGGAGAAAAAAAAAGAAGCGTGGTGGAAAGAATTCTCGATCCAAATCGAGAAGTAGAAATATAGCTTGAGACGAGTGTGCCTTTTGTCATGAAAAGGTCCATTGGAGGAAAGATTGTCCAAAGGCTTAAAAGAGAGATGGAAAGAAACCAACAGCAGCAAACATGGCACGGAAAGATGAGGACTCTGATTATTCACTAAGTATTACTCTAGCAGTATATGTGGCTAGTTCGAGTGAGTGGATACTTGATACTGGAGAAACCTACCATTTGTATCCTATTAATGAATGGTTTACGAATTTTTGTAATCTGGAATCTGGTGCAGTTGTGATAGGGAATGATCAACCTTGTCGCACAATGGGGATAGGAACAATTTGGCTCAAAATGTTTGATAGAATGATCAGAGAACTTAAAGTGGTTAGATTTGTTCTAGCTTTAAAGAAAAATCTAATTTCTGTGGGTGCTTTAGAAGCTAAAGGCTACAAGGTTACCATTGAAGATGGCACAATAAAGTTTACACATAGGGCTATGGTGATTCTGTAAGGGGTTCGGCGTCATAATCTGTACTATTTGAAGGGAGGTACAACTGATGAAGCAAATATTGCTGAGGCACATAATGACACCACCAAGCTATGGCATGTACGACTGGGACATACTGGAGAGAAGTCTTTGCAAACTCTGATGAGGCATGGGCTCTTAAAAGGTACCAAAACCTGTAAATTAAATTTCTGTGAGCATTGTGTAGTAGGCAAGAAAACAAGGGTCAAGTTTGGTACAGCTAATCACGATACTCGTGAGATCCTTGAATATATTCACAGTGATGTATGGGGACCAACCAAGATTGCATCAATTGGTGGAAGCCATTGTTTTGTTACATTTGTTGATGATTTCTCTAGACGTGTGTGGGTGTACACCATGCGAGCAAAGGGTGAGGTTCTAGAGATTTTCGTGAAATGGAATAAATTGGTGGAGACTCAAACTGGAAGAAAGATCAAAGTATTATGATATGATAATAGGGGTGAATATACTTCTGATTCATTCTTGCAAGTATGCCAGAACGAGGGTATTAAAAGACATTTCACAGTAAGTCATACTCCACAACAAAACGATGTGGTTGAGCGTATGAATCGTACTTTGCTGGAGAAAGTACGGTGTATGTTATCTAATTCTCGTTTAGATAAAAAGTTTTGGGCTGAAGCTGTTAATTACGCAAGTCACTTGATAAATCGGTTGCCTTCTGCTGTAATTGGAGGTAAAACTCCTATGGAAATGTGGTCTGAAAAGCATGCACAGGACTATGATTCCCTTTGTATATTCAGGTGTCCAGCTTATTATCATGTCAAGGATGGTAAATTGGATCCTCATGCTAGAAAAGTTATCTTTGTGGGATTCAAAGGTGGAATAAAGGGCTTCAAGCTTTAGGATCTCGGAGATAAAAAGTTTGTGTGTAATAGAGATGTCATGTTTGATGAAGCTTCAATGATGAAAGTTTCAAGTTCTCTGCAGGTGGAGAACAAGATCAAAAAGGTATTGCAGTGGGTGGAGTTTGATGCAACTCCATATGTACCAGTTAGTTCTACATCAGAGAAGGGTTCAACTATGGAGGTGACACCCAGAGTTGAAGAAAATGTTGTTTCTTCTGATGTCCCACAAAATGAAGAAACAATTAATGATGTAGATAATGATGATTCTATAGCAACAAAGAGGTGAAGAAAAAAGATAAAGAAACCTGAATGGCTTACTAAAGACATTGTGGTAGCCTATGCACTTCCAGTTATTGATGATGACATCCCCAACACTTTCGGTGAAGCATTACGCAGCGGTGAAAGTGATCAATAGAAGTTAGCCATGAAAGAATAAATGAAGTCTCTCCATCAAAACCAGACTTGGAAACTTGTGGAGTTACCAAAAAGGAAAAGTGCTATTGGCAATAAATGGGTTTACACCGAGAAGTAAGGATCTCCGAATCAATCAACTCCTCGATACAAGGCAAGGCTCGTAGCAAAACGTTTTGCTTAGAATGAAGGTATTGGCCATAATAAAGTTTTCTCTCCAGTTGTAAAACATACTTCCATTCGTATCCTACTTGCCTTAGTTGCAGAATATGAGTTAGAATTGGCTCAATTGGATGTTAAGACATCGTTCTTACAAGGAGATTTGGAAGAGGAAATCTATATGATTCAGCCTTGTGGTTTCAAAGTTGCTGGAAAGAAAAATCATGTGTGTAGGTTGATTAAATCTTTGTACGGACTAAAACAATCGCCAAGGCAGTGGTACAAATGATTTGATCAATTTATACAAGGGCAGAAATTCACCAGAAGTAAACACGATCATTGTGTTTACTTTAGAAGACTACTAGATGGAGCTTTCATTTATTTGTTACTCTATGTCGATGATATGCTTATAGCTTTGAAGAATAGAAATGAGATCGAAAGATTAAAGAAGTAGCTGGCTTCTGAGTTCGAGATGAAAAACTTGGGTGATGCACGAAGAATACTTAGAATGGAGATTTATATAGACAAGAAGAATAGGAGCGTATGGTTGATTCAAAAGTTTTATTTGAAGAAAGTGCTAGAAAAATTCGGTATTGATGACAAAACTAAATCGATATGTACACCTCTAGCTCCTCATTTTAAATTAAGCTCTTCTTCATGTCCTACATCTCAAGAGGAGCGTGATTTTATGGCTCGTGTTCCATATGCTAGTGTTGTGGGTAGTCTTATGTATGCTATGGTATGTACAAGGCCCGATATATCTCAAGCAATGAGCATGGTTAGTAGATACATGCACAATCCAGGTAAAAATCACTGGCTTGTGGTAAAGTGGATTCTCCGATATCTGTATGGGACAGTTGATATTTGGTTATTGTTCAAGAAGGATTGTGGTCAACAATGTATGGGGTATTGTGATTCTGATTTCGCCGGAGAACTAGATAAGCGAAGATCAACAATGGGCTACGTATTCACATTAGGTGGAGGTCCGATTAGCTGGAGGTCGATTCTACAATCGACAATTGCTCTGTCCAGTACGGAAGCAGAGTACATGGCAGCAATTGAAGCTGTAAAAGAAGCTATCAGGTTGAAAGGCTTGTTAGGTGATTTGGGAGTAATCCAGAAGAACATTGCGGTCTTTTGTGATAACCAAAGTGCGATATTCCTTGCGAAGAATCAAACATATCACGCTCGGATGAAGCACATAGATATGAAATATCATTATATGAGGGAGATTATCGAGGGTGGTGATGTGTTGTTGAAAAAGATTAATACCAAGGATAACCCATCATATATGTTGACAAAGGTGATTTTTGGAATTAAGTTTCAATATTGCTTGAAACTAATTCAAATTCTTCGAATCCATTAAGTTTGGAGAATTTTGAACTACGGTTGGCTTGATCCCAAATTTTGGATACGTAGGCAGTCACTGGGATGCAGCCACTTTGGGGATGATGGTTCGTTGGTAGTCGGCTCAAATTTGGACAAATTTTCGCCGAGGTGGAGAATTGTTGAAAAGTCATACATGTGGCATCCAAATTCAAGAAGCCATGCAAATTTTCAAAGGGCTACCAAACAATTAAAGAAAAAAATAAAAAAATTGGCAAATTTGTCAAATTTACCAAATGGATACCATTGACATATTTGCATGGGTTAGGTGAAATAGTGCTTGGGTTAGGTGGAATAGTACTAGCTTCAAGCCTATAAATAGAGAGAATTTTTTCATTACATTTCATCCCAAAATTTGTTAAACTTATAAGTTTCTAAGCTTTTGAGAGTCCTGAGAGTGTGAGCAATTGAAGAGTGTGTGTGAGAGTACTGGGTGTATTTGGGTTTTGGGAAAGTGAGGTTTCTTTACTCAAATTTGTACTCAAATAATTGTTAATAATATAATTATTTTTCTCTTGCTCCCGTGGACATAGACATAATTGCTGAACCACGTAATTCTTGTGTCCTTTATTTTTCTATAAGTATTTGGTGCGCTTGATTCTGCATTCTGCGCACAACAAATACACTCTTGATGGAGAGATCCCATTATTTGTGTGTCCTAGCACATTTATGTGTGATTTACAAATATTTTGTTTCATTTCATACTTAATGTCAATTTACAAATTTTATGTCATTTTTCTAAGTTTTTGTTTTGTTTACACTTTTTTCTTCAAATTTACAACTCCATCATTAATTTACCTATTTTTCTATCAATTTACTAGTTTTATGTGTGATTTATACATTTTTTATTTTATTTCACACTTAATGTCAATTTACAAGTTCTATGTCATTTTAAAAAAATTTTGTTTTGTTTACACGTTCTTCTTGCAATTTACAACTCCAACATTAATTTACCATTTTTTCCATCAATTTACTAGTTTATGTGTGGTTTACAAATTTTTTATTTCAATTCACACTTAATGTCAATTTATAAAATTTATGTCATTTTTCTAAGTTTTTATTTTGTTTGCACTTTTTTCTTCTAATTTACAATTTCATCATTAATTTACCTTTTTTTTCCATCAATTTACTAGTTTTATGTGTGATTTATACATTTTTTGTTTTATTTCACACTTAATGTCAATTTACAAGTTCTATTTCATTTTTCTAAATTTTTTTTTTGTTTATACGTTCTTCTTGCAATTTACAACTCCAACATTAATTTACCCTTTTTTTTTCATCAATTTACTAGTTTATGTGTCGTTTAAAAAATTTTTATTTCAATTCACACTTAATATCAATTTACAAAATTTATGTCATTTTTCTAAGTTTTTGTTTTGTTTACAAATTCTTCTTGCAATTTACAACTCCAACATTAATTTATCCATTTTTCCATCAATTTACTACTTTTATGTGTGGTTCACAAATATTTTGTTTCATTTCACACTTAATGTTAATTTACAAGTTTTATGTCATTTTTCTAAGTTTTTGTTTTGTTTACATTGTTTTCTTCTAATTTACAAGTTCATCATTAATTTATCTCTTTTTCCATCAATTTACTAGTTTTATGTGTGATTTACATATTTTTTATTTTATTTCACACTTAATGTCAATTTACAAGTTCTATGTCATTTTTCTAAATTTTTGTTTTGTTTACAATTTCTTCTTGCAATTTACAACTCCAACATTAATTTACCCCTTTGTCCATCAATTTACTAGTTTTATTTGTGGTTTACAAATGTTTTGTTTCAATTCACACTTAATGTCAATTTATAAGTCTTATATCATTTTTCTAAGTTTTTGTTTTGTTTACAAGTTCTTCTTGTAATTTACAACTCCAATATTAATTTATCCATTTTTCCATCAATTTACTAGTTTTATATGTGGTTTACAAATTTTTTGTTTCATCTCACACTTAATGTCAATTTACAAGTT